>NC_037670.1:139950231-139995231 GCF_003255815.1 Theropithecus gelada
TGACCTGAAATTAATATGGGAACTTAGCTTCCCGTGTTACTTAATCCAAGTCTGGGCTCACAGTAGAAAAATATGGAAACAGTGTTCAAGTATAAAGAATGGACAAGCAAACAAACAAACAAAAAATGTAAGAATCACTGTAGTCTTCCACATTAAATCAATACAGTGCATTGTTATTCTGTTCTTGTATTGAAATTCTACTCTCAGAAAGAACATCTCAGCATAGCAGTACAGCACTGCTAGCTCCTTCACAATAGATATTTCTGGTGTTAAATACTATACTTTTTGAAGTAACTCAGCACCCTCTCAAACTTGTCCCTAGGGATTCCAACATCAAAGAAATTATCTACACTAGTGTACAACAGCAAAGTCTGCACACTATGGTTTGGTAAGTTGGCTAAATTCTGCCATTGCAGTAAATCTGTATGGGAACTATGATGGCTGTAGTCAACTTTAACAAAATACATGAGGATTAATGAACATTGGATAAACAGGTGTCGTTATTAGTTTTTTTGAAAACAACAAATAATATAAGAACAAGTAACACATGAATATTCATTTTTTTAAAAATATGCAGCTTATTAAAGGCAAAATAAAAAGTTTTTATTTGAATTTTCTGGGATTAAAAAAATACAGACAGTTTCAATAAGAGTACCAGAACCACACGCTTAATGAAGGCTCAGAAACACCTATGTGTTACAAAATGCAAACTAAACTGGGATAGAAAATATTGCAAACATTGTCCCATTAGCATTTGGTGCAAGACATCCAAAAATATTTCAGAAGAAAGCTATTACGCTGTTGGAAATAATAGTAATACACATTAAATTGCTCAAATGACATTATTACTTAGTTGTGTTGATTACTGCCCCAATAGACTATATTTTCAGACTATAACAACAAAGGATTTTATGTCTAACTCTATTCACAAATGCCTCGGAAGATACAGGAAAGAATAAGAGAGAGAAAATGTGTTTAAATATCTATTTGGAAAAGCTGTAGTGAGTTAATTGATATTGTCCTGTACCACTTCATTTCTAGACAAATCTATGTCTGAGCTGGGAAAAGTGGTAGAGTTCAGGTTTCTTGAGATAATATTTTATAGTGAGGAATAGACAGGTTTAAAAACCAGGGTTTTTCTATCTCCTGCTTTAGTAGTTTTACATGATCAAAATGAGGGCTGAGATTTTTGTTGTGGATGCTGTTGTATAACTTACATTTCCTTTTATTTGTACTCAAATATATTTATTTGTGAGGTTATCTTGAAAAGAACATAGAGGTATATTGAAGACATCAAATAAAATAAAAGCTTACAATTTCCTGGTGCATTGAGTTCGGTTGAATTTGTGTTGTTTTGCATTAAGATTCAGGTCTAAATGTATTCAACTAATAGTTAGCCATGTTGGATTCTTGCCCATTTTGTCAAAAGGTAGAATTCAAATAAGAAAGTGAATGTTCATAAATTGTGTCCAAATGGGACTAAATGTGCATGTAGAATATGATTAAAAATGGCCTTTGTGATGATACATAGATGTAGAAAAAATTAGTACCGCATGCCCATGTGTTTTATTGGGTGAAATTCTGTAAGGTGAGTTTCATGAAACAAATTTCCAGCCTGTTTGTTCAGCTGGTTTGCCCATCACATTTAACGTTTCTTATTGCACTAGCACTTATTCTAAGTTGTACTTTTGGTTCAAATACTAAGACAATACACTATATTTTCCATCTATCTAGGCATTCCTAAAGTTGCAGGAGAAAAATGTGGGTTAAGATTAATTTCTTTAATCAGTATTCATTTTTCATTGTTAGTACATCCTTTAAAAATTGCATTCATTAATAAGTTATCTAGACATAATTATGTAGCCAGGTCCGTATAAACCTAGGACCCAGAGACAAAACTGTCAAATTATACACAGAAAAAAAAAATTACAAGAAAAAAGAAATGGAATATTTAGTATCTATTCTTTAAGACCCAACTTAAATATCCTTAATATATGAAGATTTGATTCTACTCAAAAAGTGACTTCTTTTTTCACTGAAGTTCAATAACCTTTGCCAAAATTTTAATGTGTGAGCACTTAATGGCAGGTTTCTTGAAAAAAAGCAATCTGATTTATCTTCCCATTCTCCACTGTGCCTCAAAGAAGGACTTGCTCAATAAATAGACACAAGAATTATTGAGTGAGTAAATAAAGACAAAAGTGTTTTAATGAAATGTCTGTTTAGTAATACATATTCATTGCATGTAACAATGTATGAATTCACTCAAAGTAATATCACGCTGCAAGAGATAGACATTGGTGGATGAATTAAAATTCTATACCTTAGTTCCTAATACTTGGAACCTAACTCACTAGGCTGGCATGTAATTATTACCTATGAAAAGTTTGTTGGAGGGATTGACAAAGGGGGCTCCTCTTGGTCACCAAGGACTGAGGTGGCACACTAGGCTAAGACTCAGAGACCAGGATCAGCTTACAAACATGTTTTGTTTTGGTCTTCATAGTGTTGAAAGACATTGTGTAATTATTGCCAAGATTTCAAAATTAGAGGTTTCTAAATACTAATATGTTTTTCCAAGTTCTCTTGAAAAGGTGAAAGAACCGATCTTCCTGGGTTCACACTGCTGGATGGTAACATTTGGTTGGAGCAAAGGCACTATTGACCCTTTAATTGAGCACACATTATCCTGTGCAACAAGATCCACACCTGGTGGGCTTCAGTCAGCTGCCTGACTTGCATACTCACTGGAGTTAATAACATCTTTTCTGAGGCTGCTAAGAATTATTTTAAAAATAAGATTAATCAGGGACTAACACTGGTTTCTAGTTGTGGTAGGCTGAATATTGCCTCTCCACCCCTCTCTGCAAGATGTCCAAGTTCCATCCTCCAGAACCTAGAAATAGGTTCGCTTACCAGGCAAAAGAAATTTTGCAAATGTGTTAAGGTTAGGGACCTTGAGATGGGAAGATTGTCCTGTATTATCCAGGAGAGCTCAATTTGCTCAAACTACGTTTTAAAAATGGAAAAGAAA
Organism: Theropithecus gelada; assembly: GCF_003255815.1. Lineage (NCBI taxonomy): Eukaryota > Metazoa > Chordata > Mammalia > Primates > Cercopithecidae > Theropithecus > Theropithecus gelada. Next base: position 139,953,266 of record NC_037670.1, read on the forward strand.
GAATAGGTGAGAGAAATGTGACTTGAAAAAGACTCAACTTGCTGCTGCTGGCTTTGAAGATGGAGAAAAAGGGGCCATGAGCAACGGAATGTGGGCAGCTTCTAGCAGCTAGAAAAAGCAAGAAAACAGATTTTCCCCCCAAACCTCTGGAAGGAACACAGCCCTGCTGATACCTCCCCACTAAGACCCGGTTTGGATTTCTGATCTACAGATTGAAAAACAACACATTTGTATTGTTTTAAGTCATTACATTTGTGGTAATTTGTTACAGTGGCAATAGAAAATTAATGGAAGTCTCACACATAACGTTAAGCATTGTTCAATTCAAGCTCCCTGAATCAGTAGTTACAGGAGCTTATAGAAATGTTGACATGGTGTCTGTAAATAAAATAGTGAAGACTCAGGTGGGCAAAGATATAACATTTGTGTAACTGAACGTAACTGCTCATTCCAAACCCTAGTTCCACCTTACATTTTAAAAAATAATTAATCTAGTCATTTCTGGGTATAATTGGTTAAACTTATTGATTTTCTCGGTAATGTTAGGTTAAATACACAGTCATATGCATATTTTTAACATTCAGCAAATATTTATTGAGGGCTTATTTTGGGTTCCTGTTCTAGGCTCTGCAGATAAAAGGATGGATAAGACAGCCAAAGTTTCTGATTTCTTAGAACTCATATTCTACTTGGAGATATAGAAAATAAACATATCAGCAAATAAATGACTAAAAGGTTATGCTAAGTGTGAGTCGGAAAAATAAAGCTGAGAAAGAGAAAGAGCATGTTTCCATTTTAGACAGATATGGCATAACACAAAATCTGTTTGGTATTTGTCCCCAGTTCCTGACAGAGTTCCTAAAACTTTTGAGATTTTCTAAGTGATAGGAGTATTTTTTGTTATTCACCACAAGCTCTTTTCCATCACATGTGAATTCAAGCTAATAAAGTGACCTAAGGAGGAACCCCTTAGAGCAGGGGGTCCCCAGCCTCCGGGCTATAGACCGGTACCTGTTAGGAATCCAGCCACACAGAAGGAGGTGAGAGGTGGGCTGGCAAGCAAAGCTTCATCTGTATTTACAGTCACTCGCCATTGCCACTCATATTACCAACCGAGTTCCACCTCCAGTGAGATCAGCAGTGCCGTTAGATTCTCACAGGATCGAAAACTCTATTGTGTACTGCACATGTGTGGGATCTAGGTTGTGCAGTCCTTATGAGAATCTAATCCCTGATGATTTGTTACTGTCCCCCAACATTCCCAAATGGGACCATCTAGTTGCAGGAAAACAAGTTCAGGGCTCCCACTGATTCTACATTATGGTGAATTGTATACTTACTTCATTCTATATTACAATTATTAATAATATAAAGTGCACAATAAATGTAATGCACATTAATCATCCCAAAAGCATCCCCCCACCCCCAGTCTGTGAAAAAATTGTATTCCATGGAACTGGTCCCTGGTGCCAAAAAGGTTGGGAACCGCTGCCTTAGAGAGCCTCAGGATGGGGCTGGTCACCAGAAAGACCAAGTAATTGGAGGGTTATAACTTTCAGCCCCTTACCAAACTCTAGGAAGCAGGTAAGGGAGCTGGATATTGAGCTCTATGAAAATCCTTAAACAGAGATTTTTAAATGAAATCTCAATATGTAAGGACTATGAGATACAGTGAAAGAGACAGATGGAGACTCCATTATGTCGGTACTTGTACATCATGATAACAATTTTATTTTTAAGTGTAGCAAAGCCATTGGAAGATTTTGAGAAGAAAAGTGGTCTCCTCTCTGTCTGCCCTATGGAGGATGGACTGTACGTGTGCAAGAATTCAAGCAGGACAAACAGTTAAAGGCTATTGTAGTGACCCAAGAGGTAGTGAAAGTAGTTGGATAGAGCTTATGTTTTAGATATAGGCTGACAGGAGCTCCTTATGTAACTGATGCAAATTGTTTTTAGAGAAATTAAGAACAACTCTTGGGTATGAAGACTAAATAACTGTAAAGTTTTGCTGTTATTTAGTGGCACGGGCACACTGGTAGTAGCAGGGTTAGGAGTGGGGTCAGGGTCAACTTCATGGTATGAGGCCAGTCAGTTACACAAATCTTTCTGGTGACACTGCCCCGTACTTGGGGTTTAATTCTCTGTGTTTGCCATCTCAACATTTTATCTTTATATTTTGTAATGAATTCCAATGTGACTTTGGAGCCTCATATGTCCCTTTACTCATGTGTGGTTATGCCTTCAGCTGACATTATTTCTCTAGGACACTTTTTGGCAGATGTTCTGGGCCCTGCCCAGCCTCATACTCCCTGCCCCACTCAATAACCTCTGGGACCTTGCACCACAGTGGAAGAAAAAATACCATAACATGTTTAGAGAGACCAGGTGGATGAAAGGAAAATCCTTAATATTTTAGTACCTTTAGTGTCATTTATTTTCTTACTTTCTAAACAAGGAGTTCTATGTTTTCATTTTGCACTGGGCCCCCAGATTATGTAGCCAGTCCTAGTTAGAGTTGAAACATATTCCTGTTTTGGAACTGTTCAGTTTGCAATCCCAATTAAACATCTAGTTAGAGTTGTTGAGTAGGCAGCTAGATACACAAGTCTGGAGATCAGGTGAAAGTCAATAGTGGAGTTATAAGCGAGCGGGTTATCATGGCGTAGATGGTGTTTTTAAATCTTCGATCTTGCCCTGTCCACTCATCTGCCTGTTGGAAATGTGCTAAATTCCACAATGCATAAGTATGTGTGGAAGAGAACTGTTTTGGGCCTTGATCTATCTCAGTTCTGTTTTGGCATCCCTCAAAAAATGTTCCTCACATCATCTGGTCTTTTAAGTGAGGCCTACTTCCATTCAAAACTCACCAACGTTGGTAAATTTTTCCTCATAGGCTTTGCTATCAGAACCTCTCCATTCTGAATTAACTGATGTGTTCAATGTCACTGAGGTCAAGCAAATATTCCCTGGGTTCTCCTTGTCCCAGCTATCAGATTCTTTTGTATCTATTGGTCCACACTTAGCTTTTATGGGTCATCTTAGAATATTTCACTGATCTTCCAAGCCAATATGAGCCTGGGGGAGACTTAGAGCCAGCAGCGGATAATCACGCTGACCTAAGATTGCTATTGGTCCCAGCCAGCTCTGATAGACGAAACTTCAGACAGAGTCTGGTAATAAATGCCAAACACCAGTCTCTTCTATTCTGTGCTCCCCAATGCAAAGAAGAGTTCCTTTTTATTATTATTCCCAAGAGATGAGGTTGGAAAATTAAACAAAGCACCATCCCCTAAACTCACAGTGTCAAATCTACCCTCTTGATTTATCTTTGAGCTCTTATGGTCTTTTTAATTCATGGTCTGGATGAAAAAAATAAACTTTTCTGCAAGATTGTATACCTCATAAACCCTTTATCTCTTGTGGCTAGAGAGTGCTTTTTGAATTCTAGAACTAAGAATTTGTCATTTATTTCTCTTTTTTTTTCCATAACAATGTCCCCTAGGTAGCTAGAATTAGGATGGTCATTGAAGAAAAAGAATACTGGTTACTATTGCAAATTATTATTCAAACACTCTTATTTCTTAAAAACATTCTGCCATGAGAGTACACTTTTCAGAAACACAAATATGTCAGTATCCTGGGTCCTTATATCTCTGGCTCTATTTCTCAGGGCCACTAATACATGAAGAAAAATATTTCTATCACTTGGACTTCAGGTCTTCAGGTCACCTCTTCAAAACCCAGACACTCAGGGAGCCAAGTGTCCCAGAACAGTTCTAAATTCCCCAAAGGAAGGGGACTAAACGTATTCACTAAAATGGAAAGATCTTGGTGAGAGAACAGTTAATTTTGTTAAGCATTTTCAAACCCTTAAGACTATAAGGTTCTCGTTTGATTGAATAACAATTAGTGCTCCAGATAAAAAGCCTTCCTACATGGAGCTTCTCTGAGGTCTGCCCTTAGCTCTCTCTCACGCACTGACTTCCTGATGAAGTTTCTCCTAGTGTCCAGCTTTAGTACTGACATCATAGTGCTGACCCAGTCCAAGATTCCTCTTCCCAGTCAGTCCTGCTTATTGTTAAGCATTTTTATCTTCCTAACAATGTAAAGCCCTTTATGACTCAGCCCAGACTTCCTGCTCCCCTTTGGTTAATGTGGGAATCTAAAACTGTGTATAAATTTTCTGCTCATCTCATGCTGCGTCACTACTTCATGATTACATATGCTCTGCCCCTAACCTTGCACAGACTTCACTTTCTTTACTTGGCTGACTCCTATATCTTTTATGACAGAGTGCAGGTATCATTTTTGCCCCTAAATCCTACTGGGGCATATTGTATTAAAACGCAATTATTCCAGTTTTCTTACCCATGGTGTTTCTCACTGAGGGAACTATATACATTCCCAACTGATTGAACTGAGGAGTGACCATGTGCCCAGAGTTAGCCAAACTGTGAAGTTTTAAGGCACAATCTCCCAAAGCTTCCCTCACTTTCAGCACAAACTGCAAGTTTGGAGAGGTTTACAAAGCCATCCTCAGGTTTGATAATTCATTAGAAGACTCACAGAATTCACCAATTGCTATTGTACTCACAGATATGGTTTATTACAGAGAAAGAACGCAGATAAAAATCAGTCAAAGGAAGAGACTCCTGAGGCAGAGTCTGGAGGATTCCAAACACAAACCTTCTGTTGTCTGAGGGACCCATTACTCACTCAGTATCAGTATGTTTTGAATATTGCTAACAAGGGAAGCTCACTCAAGCTTTGAGGTCCAGAGTTTTTATGGAGGCTTCATTACATAGTCATGTCTGATTGATTTATTGGTTGTCCAAGCAGTTGTACTCGGTCTGCAAGTCAACTGATACTGCATAACCCAAAGTAAACTGCATAGTCCGTAACTCTAAATCCTATGATTGGTCTTTCTGGCATGGTCATGTCTCATCTTAAGACTGTCAGGTGTAGTTAGCTTTCACACTAAACAAAGACACACCAAACTGAAGCTGAGAGCACAGGCCAGATCTCTCTTTAAGCAGGAACACATTCTTTACTGTATACTGTGTGACTAGCTTTTTGACCAATGCCATGAAAGCAGAAATGATGTGTGTCATTTAAAGACCCATTGTGAGGCTTGCCATGTCTTTTTCCCTTCTGCCATATGTTCCAGATAGGACCTGTTCTATCAGCCGGGATCTCTAATTATGACAAGCAAAACCTCCTTGTTTACCTATTATAGACATATAGAACAAGGGAGAAACAAACCTTTGTTTATGTAAACCACTGAAGTTTAGGATTCCTTGTCATCATGGCATAACCCAGCTCATCCTAACTGACGGACCTACTGATTCCCCATATTTGATTTGATTCCCTTTTTGTGCGCTCTCATAGTACCATTACATGCCTCATGACTAGGTGTGGACCAATACATGCTGCCACAAGTTGTTGAATTTGTCATAAAACATGTTCTAGTCTACCTATATAGTGTTTTACAAAGTGTTTTTATTAGTTGCTAGCATTTCAAAGTTGGAAGCTTTCATATTAAAAAACTCCAAATTTCCAGCTTATAATAAAAATAATCTCAGAAATTTTGTCAAAGGCCCAAGTATCTGTAAAGTCACAATCGACTAAAGTAAATCAGCTCACCTTCTTTGACAGTAAATCTGGTCACAGCCCCTACCAGGCCGGGTTAACTCCTTATTTCCTGACTAGTCCCTAAAAGCATCTGAATTTGCAACCTCTTTAAATCTGTTCAACAATTATTGGTGAAAGAGGGGTACAAGTAGAAGAAAGAGGAGAGAAGAGCAGGAAACTGAATTTCTATTAATAATAGTATTCTGTTGAAAGCAATTTATTATATAAACAGAACAGAACATAATCTAACTTATTTGAAATTTGTGGATAACATTAGTTGCTCTAAATCACCAAGAATAAAGAGAGCATTCATTGGTCTAATATCAAAATCTCATTCAAAATATATTAAAATATGTTTATTGCAGCACAGTTTACAATAGCAAAGACTTGGAACCAACGCAAATGCCCATCAATGATAAACTGGATAAAGAAAATGTGGCATATATACACCAAGGAATACTATGTAGCCATAAAAAAGAATGAGTTCATATCCTTTGCAGGTACATGTATGAAGCTAGAAACCATCATTCTCAGCAAACTAACAGGAACAGAAAAACAAACACCATGTGTTCTCATTCATAAGTGGGAGTTGAACAATGAGAACACATGAACACGGGGAGGGGAGCATCATACACTGAGTCCTGTCAGGGGGTGAGGGGCTAGGGGAGAGACAGCATTAGGACAAATACCTAATTTATGCAGGGCTTAAAACCTGGATGATGGGCTGATAAGTGCAGCAAACCACCATGGCACACGTATACCTATATAACAAAGCTGCACGTTTTGCACATGTATCCTAGAACTTAAAGTAAAATTACGTATATATATTTAAAATAACTTTTCTCCTTAGCTTTATGTTTGCAAAATAATTTCTACTTTTTAATAATTCTTCTTTTCTCTTTTATTTTATTTTATTCTTCTGAACTTGTCTATAACTTTGGGAGAGATGGATTCAATTAATTACTTAAATTGTTCATTTAATTAATTGATCCTTGGTGGTAAACAGCACGAGGCTATTCATCTTTGGGCTTCAGTATCCTGCCACGAACTGAGGACTTTAGGTGAGTACTAGCGACCTCGTTGGCGGTTTGATAGCTGGCTGTGGTTTGCCACACAATGTACATGAGTTTATCACTGCAGAGTTAAGCTGGAGCTGATAGGGAGTGTCTTTACATTTCTACTCAAGGTCTTTGTTTGCTTTGGTGTCAGCAAAGCCAAGTTACATGTTGATGTTGATATTTATGTAATGAGTCACACATGAAAATATGAATCAAATGATGTTTCCTTCAATTTAATCCAGTAGTATTTGGCACTGGCACCGTGGAAAGTGTTCTGATGGACTATCTCCCAAATCCCACTTATCACAGCACTTAACTGACTGCAGAGACATTGCTTGTAAAAATGTTGCCTAAAACTGATAAGCTGCTCAGTAGCAGTGACTGCTTCTTGTATGCCTTTGTACTCTACTTTCCCACACATATGTTTGTTTTATATACAGAAAAAACTGCAAAAGTTAGCTATGTTTTCATCTTCTTTTCTAATGATTTATCCTTATGTACATAGAGTTCTTACTTGCTAAGGACTGTCAATTAGCCCCAGTTCAAAGTGGAGTTAAAGACGCCTTCATTTTATGTTTTGAAAAAGACTTTCTGGCTCTTTCAGAATTATAGATTGTTGTTTATTGCACAGTACTAATATTAAATTGTATGTTCTTAAGAAAAAAACCCTCATTTTTATAGGAAAGTCTTCTTTTCTCAGAATTAATTAAAAATATTTGCTTTTTATGAGACTGGTTTTAGAAAATAGAGACTTCATTCCATTCAGATGATTCTTAATTTGTGATTCAAAATGTGTGCAGTTTTTCCGGTAGTGCATTTCATGAGACAGAAAAACTAAGAACGCATATGTGTGAAACCAAATACATTTTTGACTCATTATACATTTTGTGAAACAACTGGGAAATGAGATGTTGATTGATGCCTGGTCACTGTGGTTGTGTGTCTATTGCCAATGAAAATGTAGCTGAAATACACAAATATTTTAAAATGTGCTCTATGGGTGTGTCCTCTTTGCCAGAAAATGTGCTGCACAATTGTTATGTAAACACTTGTGCTATTCCCACTGCAAAAACATTTTGCAGATGTTTCCCTGTGAAAACATTCTAAAGCATACACTTGGCTGTCTTTGTTTACCTTAACTTGTTTTCAATAACTGTTTCTTTTCGAATGCAGCTTATGATAGTTTCTTGTGGTTGAACAAGTGAAGGATGAGAAACAAGATTAATGATTTAGAAATAGTCTAGCTTATGTTATTTTATTACAGTGCTCCCTAACAATTTTCTCTAAGTTTTATCACAGAAAAACATCAGTAATTCAAAAGAAACAAATACACAAAAAGAAAGAGTGGAGGGCGCTGCAACTTTAAAATCTGTATGACTATTTTAGCCATGTCCACTTAGGATCAGTGTCTCCAGACATCCTTAAGATTGTCTCATGAACTCCATTCTTCTCCAATCCAGCTAGAACCCTCACCTCTCATGCCTTATGATGCAATTTGGCAGTTGAGGATGAGGTCATGGTAGAGGAGAAAGCATTACGTCCCAGGAGAAATTTAGAATTGGTGATCTCTAATCTACAAATTTCCAGTGAGTTTATGTCATTTTTATCTACATATCTAGAATCTAGATTAGAAATGAGGCTCTATCAAAAATTGAGAAAATGAGACAAAAATGATGCAGATGGATTTTTAAAACATAAAACACATTTTAAAAACATCTATCATTATATATAAAAGAAAAGAAAGTTGAAGGCATTTGTATGTCACTTAAATGATAAGGACTCATATGCAAAAAAATCCTTTAAGGTTGTGGTTAAGAATGCCATTTTACATACGGTAGTCTTGGACAAAGACCCAATTCAGCTGCTTACATCTTGTGTAAACTTGGACATTTTAGTTAATCTGTCAAAACATCCTTACAACACTAAAAATATTAATAGTTAATTATTGAGAGCTTACCATGTGTCAGACACTAATGATCTGCACATGCTATATTATTAAATTCTCACACAAATTCTATGAAGTAAATCCTATATTATTAGCCCCATTTTACAGATAATGAAACAGGCACAAAGGGGTTAATAATTTATTTTTATTAAATATTTGGCAACCACTCACGTAGTGCTTGCTATGTGTTGGACTCTTTTCTGGGCACTTTACAACTACTAATTCAAAACACATCAATTAGGTTGAAACTACTATGTTAATAGTTATTTTATAGATAAGGCAACTGAGACACAAACAGATGAAATAACTTGCCCAAAGTCACAGTCAGTAAGTAGTGAAGTGGGGATTTGAACCTACACAGCATGATCCAGTCTGCACACAAAAGACACTGCCTCTTGGGGTTACTGTGAGGATTGAATGAAACTTCACTGGCACACGATAAGCATAATAAAATGTTAACTATTATTATTATTATTACCAGTTTATTCTGAAGAGTATGGAAACTGTCACCTCAGATGTTGACAAATCAGAAACACAAATGATACTGAGCAGATGAACAGCAGGCACGTTTTAAAACCCTGTCCTTTCACTGGGAAATTTGAAAACTAGCCAGAAAACTAGTGGACTGGAATAGAATGAGCAAGACAAGGAATAGAAAATGAGGTCAGACAGTTATCCAATCACATAGAGCCTTGTAGACCATTATAAAGACTGACTTTTGTTCTGAGTGAGATGAAAAGCCATTGGTGAGTTTTGAGCAAAGTCATAAAATGATCTGACTTAAACGTTTTAACAGGATCACTCTGGCTGCTGTGTTGAGAAAAGAACTGCAGGGGAGCAAGGGCAGAAGTATAAGGTACTATTATTTCATGAGGCAGAGAGGTTATGTAAATTGCCCAGGGTCTGTCAAAGAGCCAGTAGGCATCAAACAGGGTTTCCAACCCAAGCCTGCATGAGTTAACCATACATGATGTTGAATGAGAGAATGACGATGAAGGCTTTTAAGTCTTCGTATTGGATCCAGACACAAAGTGTGATGTGTGATATTTTTCTGAGAATTTGGCTAGAATAAAACTATCTTGGACAGTTAAACAAAATTTTGGTTTCCATAACAAGATTCCTAATTATTTGAAAAATATCTATGATAGATAATACTAATTCTGATCCAATATCTATTTGCAGCCAGATAATAATGAGCAAAGTATCTCTCTCTCTCCCCCAATCTCTCCCTCTTTCTCTCTCAAAATGGGATCTTGCTATGTTGCCCAGACTGGGGTGCAGTGGCTATTCACAGGTGTGATCATTGCACACTACACCCCCAAACTCCTGGGCTCAAGTAGTTCTCCTGCATCAGCCTCTCAAGTAGCTGGGACTATAGGTACGTGTTCCCTACCTGGCATATCTTTCTTTAATAAGTGTTTTTCACCAGATAATATTTTGTATAATTATAAAAATTGGCACCATATTTTATATTATGATAAGTCTAATTTGCTGTAAAAGCTATTTCTTTTATGACTCTCTGGTAGTATTAGCGTATAAGAACAACTAAGCCAGAAACCTACCTAATGTCTGCCGTAGCAAGGCAGAAACTACCTATCAGCTAACTCAATGTCCGCTTAATATTTATTAACTGGAATAATTAATAATGACATTAAAAATTAAAAGTAAAAGTATTTTAAGGTATAGTCGAAGTTCCTAAAAATCAACATTGACTTTATGCTCACTGATTATATAAAGGGAAGACATGTCCTTATTTGGAGATAATTTCAGGGAGTTCTACCAATAAAGTCATAGAGGAGACTGAAAGCCTGGAGTAGCATTCAGATTCCTAGAAGCACTGAGAAAAATCATACAGACTACATTTGTCAAGGTAATTAATTAGCTGTTGTAGAAAAATAACTCCTAAATTTTAGTGGCTTGAACCCTAATATAGGTCAATTTCTTTCTCACCTCCTCATCTCATCTGGGCTGAGCGGCTTTCATGGACAGCTGTCTTCACCGCAGTGACTTGGTCACCCCATCCAAGCTCCTTCCACCGTGTGGCTCCACCATTTCCTGGGGTCATTACAAAGTCCTTGTTTGGATTATCTGCGTGATAATGAGTGAAGAGAGGAAAATGTGAACATTCTTGTGGGACCTTTTTCGGGCCAAGTTTGGAAAAGCCATATTCCATAAAATTATTTCACCAAACTCAGTCACATGGACAGCCCAATTGCAGGGGAGCTGGGACAGACAGAGGAGTGAGTGCTAGCAATCTCTGCCACAAGACGTCAAATCCCTAGGTTTGCGGCCAAAAGCAGAGTTTACTTTCAGTGCTAGTGGTAAGAAAATACATACTTACTGGTAAAGCTGGGCCAGTTGCTAAAACATTAAAATACTTCCATACTGCATACATTGGTGATTGGATAGCTTTTCTTATACAAATTAAAATACTTACTTACTTCAATAAACTTTACATCAACATTAAAGGCAAATATAAATGAACAATGTGAGAGAAAATTGGTGATGGGAAAAACAGTAATGAGACACAGATTGGACACAGATGAGAGATTGTAAAAATTGAATGTAAAGTTTTACTTGCGTATTTATTTAAACTTTTTTTTTTTTTTTTTTTTTTTTTTTTTTTTTTTTTTGGAGACAGAGTCTCGCTCTGTCACTGAGGCTGGAGGGTAATCTTGGCTAATTGCAACCTCTGCCTCCAGGGATCATGACAAGGTTTCACCATGTTGGCCAAGCTGGTCTCAACCTCCTGGTGTCAAGTGATTCACCTGCCACTCAAACTATTTATTTGAAGGGTCTATTTAACGTGCCAGGCCCGGTTCAAAATGATCCTCTCTTAGGTCTTCTTTAGTACTTCCCTCCTAACAGACAATATTAATTGCTCTCTTATCTGTGTTTCTATGGCATTTTATACTTTTCTAATAAGTATAAGCTTGTACAAATGGCATTTTAAACTATTGCAGACTTTATCTTATTACATTGCTCCTATTTGTTTGTGTGTGAACTCCTGAGGATCTGATAAGTATTTTCGCTCAGAGTACATAGTTAATAGATCCTTAAAATATGCAAATCAGATAGGCTATTTTCTCTTTATTGGATTCTCATGTTCTTAAGACAAAGCTCAATTACTTTAAAAGGTGGACAAGACATTTCATAAACTGGTCTATGCTTATCTCTCTACCTTTCTTCATTCATACTCTATGATTCACCAGTGATAAACTTATTTCAAATCCTCAGAAGACTCAAACTGTGTATCTCCTTTTGCAACTGAGGTTCACTCTGCCTGAAATTCTCCTACTCGGTTTTTAGCTGAGTCATATATTTATATGAGAAGCTTTCTGTGAGTGTTCTACCCTTGGAAAGATCTGATCTGTCTTCTTCCATATCAACCAGTACTTTAAAGCAATACATATTATCGTTTAATATAAATACTCATTTAAGTGGTTCTTTTCCAATAGACTGGATTCTTCATAAGGGAGATATCATTTCCACTGAAAACAATATCTCTCAATACCCACACCAGTACCTGGTACACAGTAGTAGCTAAACAAACATTTGTTGAACAAATAAATTTAAAATGTTCCTTGGAGATAATTAGAATTTGTTGTCAACATTTATTGAGAACCAACTATAAGATACATACAGTCTTTCTAACTCTAGAATTTATCCTATTTTTTCCTGAAAACTGCTACTTTCTGCTACTTATAAGGACAGCATATCAAAACCCATCTCAATAGTTCTTCCCCGTAAAACTTCCATCACCACAAAAAAATACCACCCTCAACACCCCACACACATACACCTACCACCACTCCAACTGCTTTTCATCCTTATTCCCCTACTTCATCACTTTCTCAGTAAATCAGGCTTTAAAATCCCATAAATGTTTTTTTTTAACAGTTCTCTCAGATCTCATTAGCTACTAAGCCCAATAGATTTGACCCATGAAAGATATCTTGAATTCATCCTTTTCTTCTCAGTCCTACTGCTACTCTCATAGTTCAGGTTCTCATTACTTGTCACCTGATCTAATTCAATAGCCTCCCAGGGTGTCTCTTCACTTTTATTCTCTCCCTCTTCCAATCTACTTTACACATTGCAGCCAGAGTAATTGACCCAAAGGTCAGTTCACTCCCCTGCTCAAAAACCTTCAGTGACTCCCCATTTTTAACCAAAAAGAGCAGCAAATCCTCAGCCTGGTATTCAAAAGCCTATATAATCTGGCCTCAATTTATTTTATATTTTCCAGTCTTATTTTACAGTACTCCCCATCACTGGAACCAAACTGGTTTTGTTTTCATTCCCAGAACTTGCCTTGCACTTTCTTACTTTTATGCTTTGCTCACGTTCTTTCTGCTAAGTTTGACCTCTCTTCCTTCCTACAAACCTGCTGTCTTCTCTCACCTCTCTCTATGGGGAGCTTCAAGTCACACCATGTGGGTGTTTCACAAATTGAATGGATGGAAGTATGTAGTTAAGTAATTCACTTCTGAATATCTTGGTTAGAGTGTTTCCTAATATTTTTCTATTTCTTTAAAAAATTCCTCTCCTCCTTTCTTTGTTCCATATTCATTGTATTTTATTATTTCTATAATCTTGTTTAGGTTGATTATATGTTCTCTTTCTATTTCTCTTCACTCATGTTTTCGGTTCTTTTTTATTGAATTTATCAAGATGTAAAGAACTGGTCACTATATTATAAAAATTCTAAAACTGGTTTTCTTACACAAACATATATATTTAAGCTTTAATAGAATATTCTATTCCCATGTTTTATAAGTTGAAGATATTAAAGGTATTTCAAAATCCAGTGAAATATATTTACTGGGAATAATGTTGCACCCATACAGGGGACTGCAGTAATGCTTATAACATAGATTAGCTAATAAACTTATCTCTCCAAATATTTGCCATTGTTCCCTTCCCATGTAGCTGTTTAGGCATTCCCAAAAGAGAATACTGCAAAATATGAGTCATTAAATATTCTCCAAAATTTATGTTTACTTAAAATTTGGACAACATTTTTAAAATTAAAGAGAATGTCTACTTCTGGCCATGAGGTGGTAAGTTAATCGGATATGGCTTCGTGTTATAACAACTAGAAGACACAACAAAACACCTGAAACAACTGTTTTCAGACATTAGATCACTGGTAGCCCAGAACTGTGATCACTGAAAAAAAAAAAAAAAAAATCAATGAGGTACAGTCTATATAAACGCACTGTCTGGGATGGGGAACCAAAGCAAATCATGGTAGCATTACGAGTCGAAGAGACAGAGATTATACTTCAGCATAGGTTAATTGGCTGGGATTTGGAGGACAAAGGTATCAGGTGAGAGGAAACCACACAAATAAATAGCCCCATAATGCTTCTTGTAAGTCACATTTTTTGCCAACTTCTAAAATGCACGTGTGTTACTGTGAGATGCTTTGATGCAGGGCAAAAAATTAATGGAGAAAAAAAAAACCCAATTATTACTGGGGATTGTGAACTGAGCAATTTCAAGAGGTCACAAGGAGCTGGGACAGATTTAAATTTTAATCAGCCAGAATGAAGAGATCTCAATGAACATTCAGGATTTTGATAGAGACTCCGGATGGGACATGCCCTGTTAGCAATACTAAACTAGCACTAGAATAGAGTAAAAATCACACCATATCCATCATAACAAACTTAAAAATAAACCTAAAAGAAATAAATTGGTGAACAGGACAATTTAATTATGTTTTAATACAATATTCCATACTCTTTAAAGAAAATAAAAAGTTCAGAAACTGAACAATATAATATTTATAATGTCTAGCATCCAATAAAAAATTACTAGACATAAGAAGAAGAAAGAAAACATGACCAATAGTAAAGAGAAAAATTATTTTTAAAAAGACTTGAAATTGACAATGTATGCACCTATTGTAACCAGTTTCTAAGATAGCCTTCAATGATCTCCATTTCCTGAAATTCATATTCTTTTTTAGTCCATTTTAACATTGTACTAGAGATGGTATGTGTAACAAAAGTGTAAATCCAACAGGTCAATTCTGATATTAGGTTATAGAAATATTTTTTGAAAATCTTCAAATTATTAAATTAAAAACATTCTAAATATTCCTGAGAAAATAAGATAATATTTAAAACTAAAGAAAAAAATAATATTAATAATTTTGGGGAATTAGGTAAAGCAATACTTACAGGATAATTTTTAAATTTAAATGCTTATTTTTACAAAGATGTTAGAATCAACAAGTTAATCTTTTATATTAAGAAGCTCAAGGAAAAAAAGTAAACACATGATAAATAAGAGAAAGTAGAAATAAATATAAACAGTGGAAATTCAAGGACATAAAAAACAGGAAAATAATAGAGAACATCAACTAATCCAGTACGTCTTTTAAATGATCCATAAAAATCAATAAAAATGATACACATGTAGCTAGACTAAAAATAAAGGAGAAAACAAAAATGATGCATATTAGGAATGTAATATGTAATAGAATATAATAGAAGATATCACTATAGATACTACAGAAATCATAAACATAAGTAATATTATGAACAATTTCGCATGAAGAAATTAGGTAACAACAAACTGGACAAATTCTAAGGTATAAACTAAAATAGGAAGACTTTAAAAATTGGAATAGTTTTATAACTGTTAAATTAAATTTGCAATTTAAAATATGTCATATAATAATGGAAAGCTCAGAAGACTTTACTGCTCCATTTTATTAGATATTTAAATAAAAAGTTAAGTAATTTTAAATTAAATCTTTCACAAAAGTAGGAAGTGAACACCTTTCAACTCAGTTTATGAAGTCAGCATTACCCTGATAGCAAAATCAGATCAAAACACAAAACACAAACCAAAGCAAAAAGAGAAAAAACAATAAAGACCAATAAATCCTGAACAAAATAATAGTTAATGGAATCCAGCCTAATGGTGAAAAAAATATGTACATCCTGACCTGATAGAATTAATTTCAAGCATGCAACTTAGTTTTTCCTTCAAATATCATTAGTGAATTCACCAAATTAACAAAAAAGGAAAAGCTATAATCTAATCATTATAAAAAATGTTTGATAATATTTGACATCCATTGATTAAAAACTTAGTATACTACAAACAGAAATTAGCTCTTTAAACTCAATGAAAAACATCTATTGAAAACCTACATTTACTTTTATAATTAATTGTAAAACACAGAATGTGTCTCCCTTAATATCAGAAACAAGGTTAAGGATGCTTGCTCTTACCTCATCATGCTATTAGGGAGGCTTGCCAGTTAAATAAGGCAATAAAAATATATAAGGCACCTATATTCACAAGAATAAGCAAAACTGCATTAATTTACAAATTACATGATGATTTATTTCTATGACCAAATAATCTATGGGGAGAAAACATAACTCAAAAGTAAATTTATCAAGGTCATGGGATACAAAATGAATATAGAAATCAATTGGATTTCTATATACTAGAAGTAAACAACTGAAAAATTAATCTCAAAAATATCATTTACAATAGCACTAAAGACATAAAATATTTCATTGTAATTTTTTCAAAATATTTAGAAGACCTGTACATTTACAGTTAGAACATACTGTTGAGAGAAACTAAAGATCTTACTAGATAGTTAAATCATATTTATGAATTGAAAGACTCAATACAATTAGCATTGAAATTCTTCTCAAATTGTTCTATAAGTTCAATGCAATCCTAGTCATAATTCCAGTAGTCTTTTTTTTTTTTTTGTAGTATTAGAAAAGTTGATTTCAAATTTATTAGGAAAAGCAAAGAACCTCAAATAGAAAAAAAAAAAAAGTTCTTAGAGTTAAAGTAATTGACGTAGTGTGTTAATGATTAGGATAAGCATGTAGTTCAATTCGAAAAAAATAGCTCAGAGACAGACCCACACTTATCCAATCAACTGATTGTTGAAAAAGTTGTCAAATCAATTCAAGGCGTGATGGCTCACTGCTGCAGTCCCAGCACTTCGGGAGGCTGACGTGGGAGCCCAGGAGTTTGAGATCAGCCTGGGCAACATAGGGAGACTCTGTCTCTACAAAAAATTTTAAAAAATATATATTAGCTGGACCTAGTGGTTCAGGCCTGTGGTCTCAAGAGGCTGAGGTGGAAGAATCTCATGAGCCTGGGAGGTCAAGGCTGCAGAGAGCTGTGTTCACAGCACTGCACTCCAGTCTGGGTGACAGAGCGAGATCCTATCTCAAGTAATAATAATAACAACAATAATAATTATTAATAATAATGATTCAGTGAATATTTTAAAACAAATGTTGATAAAGCAAATAAATATATATAAATAAAAACATATCAGCTCTTATCTTTTATCAAATGAAAAATTAATTTGATATGAATTATAGACGTAACTAGAAAAATTAAAACTATTAGACTCTAGAATAAATATGGAAGAAACTTTTTGATATTTGAGTAGAAAAGAATTTTATAAAGGACATAAAAAGTTAGTTAACCATACAAAATTAGTAAACTGAGCTTCACAAAATTTTTAAAATCTGCTCTTCACAAAAATGTCTTAGAAAATGAAAGGCAAGCCACAGACTGGGAGAGTGTATTTATTCTTTATATCTCATTGTGAATTGGCAAGTTATAATTACATATGTTATGGGGTCCATAGTGACGTTATGATGTGTGCATACAATTAGTTGATTCCATCAAGCTAATTAACAAACTATCACATCAAATACCTATCATTTTTTTTTGTGGTGAAAACATTTGAAATGTACTTTCCTAGCAATTCTGAAATATACAGTATATTATTATTAACTATAGTCCCCATGCCATGCAATAGATCTCAATAAACTTTATTTCTCCTGTCTAAGTGAAACTCTGTACCCTTTAATCAGCATCTCTCCATTCCCTCTACTTCCCCGGCTTCCCATAACCACCATTTCACTCTCTGCTTCTGAGTTCAATTGTTTTAGATTCTACATGTGACATCATGCAGTATTTGTCCTTCTGTGCCTGGCTTATTTCACTTAGCATAATGTCTGGGAGTGTATATTTTTAATACATATATCTGACAAAGAGTTTGTGTCCAGAATAGACATTTAAAAAATACTTTACAACTCAATAATTTTTTAAAAATATACTGTTTAAAAATAGACTAAACGTTTGAGCAGATGCTCACAAAAGAATATAAATGTCCAATAAGCATATGGAAAGATGTTCATCATATTTAGTCATCTGAGAAATGCAAATTAAACCACATTGAGATAGCCCTACACACTCATTATAGTGGCTAAATTAAAATGACCTGACAACCTCAAGTTTTGGCAAGGATGGAGAACAGTGAGAACTCTCATACGTAGCAGCTACCAGTGTAAATAATAGAGCAACTTTGGAAAACTCCTGGACACTTTCTTGTAAAGTTAAATGTATATGTACCATATAACTCAGGAATTCCATTCCTGGCTATTTAGTATAAAACCTAAAACCTAAGCCCACAAAAAGATATGTACAAAAGTGTTCATAGCATATTTGTTTAAATTGCCCTACATTTTGAACAATGTAAGCACCCATCAAAAGGTGGATGCATTATTAAATGTTGACATATTAATATATATTCATATAAGGAGATGTTACTCAATTATTAAAATAAATAAAATACAAGATTAGCCACTAGTTAACAACTTGGATGAGTCTAAACAAACAAACAAAAAAACAAACTAAGCTAATCAAAAGAAGCCAGACATGAAAGAATGCATACAGTATGGTTCCCCGAGATGAAATTCCAAAATAAGCAAAATAATCTATGGTGACAGAAATTAAATCAGTGGCTGCTGGGAATCAGGGATTGGATGAGAGTGATTGGCTGCAAAAGGGAATGAGAGAAATTTTCCGAGTGATAGGATTATTCTATGCTTTGGTTGTGGTGGTGGGAATATGGGTGTGTCCATTTGCCAAAGTTGCTTAGGCCTGTGCTTTTCAAGCTCCTTCTGTGGCCCTGTATTTCCCTTTCCATCTGCATTAGCTGACTAGAACTGAT
Organism: Theropithecus gelada; assembly: GCF_003255815.1. NCBI lineage: Eukaryota > Metazoa > Chordata > Mammalia > Primates > Cercopithecidae > Theropithecus > Theropithecus gelada. The sequence continues at coordinate 139,971,924 of NC_037670.1, forward strand.
GGAGAGATATAATAGCATTATTCACATTTTCTTATAGATACTCATAAAGAAAAAGCATGATGAACATTCAATAAACATTTGTCATTGTATTTTGAAATGCAAGTATGTTCCTCCTATTAAATAAAGTAATTCCCTATGCCTTTCCGTGAGGGGAGGATGACTGACACAACCAGGAAAATCTTCATTCAAACCCACGATGGTGTGGTAACATTACCGAAGTTTGATCAAAACTGCTCTTAATTAGACATAACTGATCAACAAAAGCAGATGAGAATTTTTGTTTACTTCAGAAAAGATGATCGGCAAACCTGAGTTACTTGCTTTTAAAAATTCCAGTTAATTGAGTGTTAGCTATAATTAAAATGTTTCCTCTTCTATTATTTTGTTTCGTTTATAAAATGTAACAATATAAATCATTTTATTTATTTCATCACTTAAAACTAAATGTGGATCTGCCACATTATGATTATTTTAATTACTTGGGTAATTAAGTAGATTAATATGAATTAGAAACAAAAAGAACTAGCAGGGGTGCAGGACCAAAATCCAACCCACCCTAGAGTCTTTGCTGTTCAAAGACTTTCTTCACTATTCAGCCGGCAAAATACAGCTATATCCCATTCACTATTAGTATCAGAATTATACCTGAGAAAAGGAGACCCTTTAAAGAGGATCTGTTTCAGCTTCAGCTTTGACAACAGCATTCTTGGCCTTTCAGATGACATTATATCCTTTGTCATTCTTCATTTCCACCTTACCTCTGTAATCACGTCACAAGGGAACATAATGCCACAACTACATAACAGGAGATATGTAATACTATTACAAGCATGTATTCAAAATTAACTCTAGCTACATCTTTGTTTTAATCAGTAAGTTCTTGATAAACTTGATTTAGAAATGCATATCCATATAAACTAGGTTTGCTCTTATTGCTTCTCATTGTTGTTCACCATACTCATAAGAAAATACTACCATGGTATGAATAACACTTTCAATATTTCTTTGTGAGGAATATCTCAGTTTCATTTTACTAGTCATGCAATGTTTTTACATGGAACTTGATAGATGGAGAACATGCATACCGAATAAATCATTTTTTGCACCATGTAAAAAATGCAATATGATTATAAATTGGTTGCTCATTTTTATGTGGATGATATGTACATAATACTGTATATATGTCATATATACACATATGTACTTTTAATCATAGCATTTTATTTTATGAAAAATTAATGTAATATGGTAATTTACATGTTTTTCTTAAGAAGAGACACCATAATGCCAAAAGTAACCATACTGCCAAGGAAAACATAACAATGTGAAGGAATTGAGAAGTATGAAAAATGAGGAGAGGTAGGAACAATATTTATATATCAAAAAAGAGAAAAATCAGATTGTGAGACAACCGTCCATGGGCTTTTGTGTTTGGGCATGTCTTGTGAATAGAGACACTGTCTGCCTTTATTCCAGACTATCTCTTCGAGAATTTTTGTAAAATGAACCACCTTTGAAAACAGAGATAGCATCTTTCTCTGGAGCAAAGGGCGGGTTTGTTTACTGTCCATTGCCTTTAAAAATAGCGTCTCCCTCTGGGGCAAGATCAGACACACTTACTTCCCATCAAAAAAGATATGAGCTCTCCTAGCTCAGGATTTCTCCCCTGTAATGCTCCCGACTGCATGTACAGGTGTCATTTGGCTCTCTTTTGGTTACTCCGGAAAATGGAACTTGGGTAGTTGGCCTAAATGCCGATACTCTAGCTACTGCTGTTGCTGTGCACACATGATAAAGTGTCCTTTTTCTCTGGATCATGTTTCTGAGGGAGTTATTTGAAGAATCATAGACTTCTTCATTGCCAGAAGGAATTCCTGAATCTTTGTTGTTTGTAAAGTTCCTTTAGCATGAGAAAAGTAAGAAGCTAAAATATGAATTAAAGATAAAATAATGAAATCCAGACCAGAACTGAAGCAGTTATACTTTTGCCTTATGAAGTTGAAATTCCCATAGAGAAGGACCTGGTGAATAGAAGCAAATGGGTTCCTTATTTCTCTTCAAGAAAACCCCACCCCAAGTACAGTAGTTCAGGCACAGATTAGACACCTATTTGCTCTCCATTACTGGCCAGTTACAGGCAAATCATTATTATTGTTCAGCCACCCAGCCTCTTGTGTTTTGTGTTCCCCAATAAAAGAGTTGCAAATTTAGTGACTCCAGCGAGATTATCCAAATACCCTATTTGATAATTTGTGACAGTGCCACTTTTGCATCATCTGGCAATGGGTAGCTATGGGGTACTTAACTGATGAACATTCCCTCCACACATGACCAGTGAAAATATGGTGGAGCATGTCTGCTTTTCAAGTCCAGGTTTTCCTAAAAGAGCTTCGAGAGTACAAGCCAAATTCACTTATGAAGCATCAGCAGAGGAATAGGCAGTAGAGAGTAAGATGAGAAATAATTATCTGGGGCACTTTTTGTGGAGCTATAAAATATTTACCAACCAGCAGGAAAATTCTTATGCAGATGAACTTATTTACATGTTATTCACAACTAACCACTCCCTGCCTCCACCACCACTACCACCACCTTCAAGAAATAGGGTTTTCTTTGACTGGGTGAGTTCTTTGGATTTTATTTGTCGTGGCGAATTTGTGTGATGTAATGACTCTGAATGGGGGGTAACCCATAAAGATGAAATTGATCTGTATAATCTACATAATAGAGTGAGTGGGTAGGGAGATACAGTTACAGCTACATTGGGCTGGATGGTGCGCCAGTCAGAACTTTGAGATAAAAAGCTTGCTCTCTCTCTCTCTCTCTCTCTCTCTTTCTCTCTCTCTCTCTCTCTTTTGACAGAATCTTGCTCTGTCACCCAGGCTGAACTGCAGTGGCACCATCTCAGCTCACTGCAACCTCTGCCTCCTAGGTTCAAGCGATTCTTCTGCCTCAGCCTCCCAAGTAGCTGGGACTACAGGAGCCCACCACCATGCCTGGCTAATTTTTGTATTTTTTGTAGAGACAGGGTTTCACCATATTGGCCAGGCTGGTCTCGAACTCCAGACCTTGTGATCCGTCTGCCTCAGCCTCCCAAAGGGCTGGGATTACAGGCGTGAGCACCGCACCCAGTTGATAGAAAGGTTTCTGAGAGCAGCTGGCATACCTGTGAAGTAAATTAATAGAGGAAGCAACAAGGAGAGAAAATTTTCTATACCTTTATCAAATGTCAACAATTCATTTTTCCCTTTGCCATTTGGAGACACAGAGGGAAGATTTTAAATAATTATTTTTAGGTTTTGGTTATTGGATCCTTTCCATGTACACAGCATTATGTCAAGACTGAAGCTTTAGTCAGGTTAGATTTGTTTAAGATGCCTTTTTCTTTAGTTCTTAATGGGAAATCTTAATTAAAAAAAATAAAAAAGAAAAGAAACCTGAAGTAAGAAGGCTTTTTGGCCCTCCATCAATATGAATATATTTTCTACAATAATAGCTTCATTAAGAGCTAACACCTGAATAGAGAATTATTATAAGACAGTCAGCCACAGTGAAAGCTAGAGAAAGGATTACGAAAAAAGACTGCCTGCTCTTTAGTTTGCCTTCTTTCCCATTTTCTTTTGGGGGGGGTCAGTTATTTATATCAGCTATTATGGAAACAAAAAAATGAAGGGTTCTGTCAGCAATTCAAAGTAACAATCTTTTACTATTTGATATTAATCTTGAAGATAGTCCATAATCTTCCCACCCATGTTAGAATAAATGAGACTTTCAGCCCATTTTAATGCTGACTAAAGCAAGATTTTAAAAAGTAGACTAAATCATATGGGTGATACTAGTGTAAACCTTGGAATTTGAAACTCAACGTTGTCTCTGAACTCATAGAAAGAAAATTTAACCTCCTGTTAATAACATTTAATTGACAACTCTGTAACACTATTATGAGTATGCACATGCAATTATATTTAATCTACTATTAAATTCTAACTCATGAATACAGAAGTAACCCCTATTTGAAATGTTAATGATGCTGTTTGTGATATATTATGATATATATGGTTCTGAAAAGTTAAATATGTGTCATTCAAGATGTCACACATAAATGTAGAAATGAATCTAAATGTACAGTGTTTTTTATCACAAACTAAATTACAAATATATTAAAAGCAGATTTTTAAAAATTGCCTTCTAGAATAAAATATGAATATATTACCTGTATTTACTATTGTTCCAGGTATATGAATTAATAATTATAAGACATACAGTATCTGGTTATTTGTACTATGTAACAGAAACCTGCCATATTAATTGTTTCTTTTAGAAATACAGATAATTGTAATCCAGTGATTGCCTTTGTTCCAAGCAATGGATTTTAATTACATTTAGAAAATGTAATTAATAATAATTATATTATTACAACTGCACAATATTAATTACAATTACATTATAATAAAGAATTCTAATTCCATTTGGAAAAAATAGAAGTGGTTTTGAAGCTCAAGGCATTCTTTCAAATTCTATTTTTTTTTATTAATTATTGCTATTCTTTTTAGAATAAGTATTTTCTCTTTTTACCAGTTTGACCTCATGATGCCCTGAGTATATTGTATTTTTGACTCAGTATTCAGCCTAAACAGATAAAAGGAGAATTAAATCAGTCATAAAACCAGTTTGGATAAGTTATTTTTTTCATGATTGTTAAAAGGTGGGAAGGGTTACTGTTAAAAATTATTGAACTGATGTATTTGATTGAATTGGCCAATTACAATAGTGGCAGATGATAGAAAATGTTTTGGTCTTCAAGTATAGTAAAAGTAAGTCAATTTATTTGACGATGGGATCTAAGTTCTTAGGACACTGTTTTCATGAATCAGTTTGATTTTGGGTTGTGTTTGAGGTTTTCTCCAGATTTATAATTTATAAATCAAAATTAAAATCTTTGGGGACAGTTGCTTCTTGGACTTTGGCTAAGATCAAGTGTAAAATCTTTGGGGATAAATTTTTAAAAACCTGTACAACAGATATATGTTTATTTTCACCTAATCTCTGGAATGTTTAGTTAGTTCTGTGTCACCCTTAGTTCTTAAAACTGTTTCACAGAATATCCAGATATCAGATTATCATTTTCGGATAGCTTCTTTATAGTTCTCTAAACTCATATAAATCACCCGTATGATTTCGTCTACTTTTTAAAATCTCACTTTATTCACCTTTAAAATGGGCTGAAAGTCTTATTTATGCTAACATGGATGGGAAGATTACAGACTATCAGTTCTAACTATTGGAGATATCCTTGGACACCAGCATGGAATGGAGTACTACTGTATTAGAAAAGGTAAAAGGACTTTGCCTTTATGTTTGTCAATCTCTGTCTTGGTGTTGTAACGAGAGTTCCTCATGGCACAGAAGCCAGATGTGCATGCTAACTATCCCGCCAGGTTATGGGTCAGTAAGAAACTCCTAAACTAACAAAAAAAAAAAAAAAAAAAAACCTTATGAAAAAGTGAAGGAATTAATAATACTTTGATTTAGTAGTGATTAGTAGTGATTTGCTTTTTTTTTTTTTTTTTTTTTTTTGGCGATGGAATCTCATTCTGTTGCCAGGCTGGAGTGCATGGAGTACAGTGGTACAATTTCAGCTCACTGCAACCTCCCGCTCCTGGGTTCAAGTGATTCTCCTGCCTCAGCCTCCCAAGTAGCTGGGACTACAGGTGCATGCCACCACGCCCAGCTAATTTTTGTATTTTTAGTGGAGATGGGGTTTCACCATGTTGGCCAGGATAGTCTCGATCTCTTGACCTCATGATCTGCCTGCCTCAGCCTCCCAAAGTGCTGGGATTACAGGGGTGAACCACCACGCCCAGCCGTGATTTACATTTTTAATTAGTACTCTAGTTGATCATGAGACATGAAGTTCCTTGATTGCACTTCCAGAATTACTGATCAAAGTGTTAAAGCTGTCAGAATAAACTAGAATAAATGAAGATGTAACAGAAGAGAGAAACATGGTATCAAAACATACCCTCATAGAAAAAATATTTAGGTATATATAAAAATTCAGATTTTGAGACAAGAATAACCAAATGTTGAGGCTTCCAGGGTTTCTCTTTGTCAATTGGATTTATAACTACTCAGATATCACCTTAGATTCTTATGAGAAGATGATATTTCAGAAATTAGAGATATGTATTGGCTAGAAACCAGTTTTTCTCAACCGTGACACAGGTAGTCATATGATCTGAACATATTTCAAATACTCTTTTGACTTTAGCACTATTGTTACAGAGCCTTCTTGTTTTGCTAAGAAATGAGTAAGTCAACCAATACTGGGATATGAAGATGCTGATTAAAACATACGTATGTACAAGAAAATGATCCGGCTGTGATTATGTGGGCTCCACTGATTGCCAAGGTTCTTGGCCAATTTTAACTGGCTAGACAGATGCCCTCTTTATCCACACTGCCCTCTTAGGAAAATGTTCTGAGTTAAACTTCAGGGAGAGTTAATCTCTAACAATCAAGTAAATGATTAGTAAATTGTTTAATATTTGATCAAAAAGGAGTAAGTCATTAGGTATCTCTACTAGATTTCTTGGGCAGAAGTGGTTGCATAATTTGTAGGACCCAGTGTAAAATGAAAATGCAGGGTTTCTTATTCAACAATTTTAAGAATTGTAAGAGTGCAGCAAGAGCAGAAGATAAAACCTAGTGCAAAGCCCTTCTGAGTGGGGGTCTCTATGCTATTGCATGTGTCACACACCATGAAGCCAGCCCTGCCTCCAAGTGTCTATGAGTCATGAATGTAGAGAATTCTTGGGGTTTTGGAAAGATGGCTCAGTTACCGTGTTAAAAAATAGTGATATAGATGAACATGATGCATCCAAGAACCAGTTGGGAAAGTTGTGATAATTATGTGGTTAAAATACATACTCTGATGGCTAGTGACATGTAACATATATTTACTGTGTAAGGGGAATGTTGGGTGGCATAATAGATACAGTTAATTGAAATGATCCTGCATAGTATGTAGCATGCACTCTGACTAGTTTCTACAACTAATTTAGAATTCAGCAGAATAATGTGAAGTCTTTTACTACTTAATTAAACTTCTGTAATGCCTGTTTTACCAAGATGAATAAAATACATAAATTGCATGAGGTGACATCTAATGCACACAAAAAAGAGAAATGTAAAAATCAGAACAGTGGGTACATTAAACTGATTCTTAATAATTGAAACCAATTTAATCATTTGAGATTATTTTATTCTAGCTGACGTAATACTGTAGCAGTTATATTCTAATTATAACCTGTTTCATTTTACTCTGCCTTTCTAGTTAATTATTACAGTCAATTTGTAAAATGACATGGTTCCACATTTGCATAGGTCACTATTAAATAAATGAATAGCTGAAATTACTCTAGCATTGAAGTGTCAACTTTGGTAGAAGTCAAGAGGACTTCAAATGTTCTTCTAACACCCCTTAATGTGTTAATGACCACTATTAAACTGCAATTAAAAGGCCAGGAAAAATGCATGAAACAGTTAATAGAAAAATAGCACAGACACAATTAAAATGATTCTGGATTTTTTTTTTTTTTTTTTTTTGACGAATAGAAAATAAAGTGATACGCTGTAAAAAGTGTAGTGTGAATCTTTTTCCAACTCAAGGCAGAGTTGACAGTTTAATGATAACAAATCATAGCCTGCCTTTTTTGGGAGCATCGAACGTCAGCTTAAAATTAACATCGGTAGTAAACAAGACAATGTGGTGATTTTACCTTGTATTTAAATTACTACTTATTATGGTACTAAATAATAGCTGTAAATAACTTGGTGTCCAGATTACTGATATATAGTGTATCTGTGTGAAAAAAAAAAAGACAGTATTGAAAGATATGTTTAAGATTTTGTCATCCTAAATAAAGGATAAACGTACATCTTCACTGTGCAGTCTTGTTAGAGTTGCCTGTGAAACGTTTTGCTGAATTTGTTGTACATTGAAACCCTAACACTGTTATTAGAGTGCTTCATTCACCAAAGTAATGAGTTACAATGATCAGCACAAGCTATATTCCAAGTATAGGGATTCTGTTTTATACAAGAATACATCAGAAAAATTCTTTTAAAATCTTAATTAAAATTATACATAAACATATAACTCAAATAATATTTCAAAACTTTCAGGGAGGGTAAACGCTTTTACAAAGGATACTTTTACAAATTATAATTTTGGTTAAGTTTTCACCAATTTATTCAGAGTTTTTTCTTCTTGCTCTGGAGTCTTCACAATTGTGAAATTCATCTAGAAATTTCTTATCAGGTGCTTTTTACTGAGCACCAGACATGGATGCACCAAATGTTTGTGTTAAAGCATGCCTTTGTACATTGACCTATGAGTATGATGGCTAACTATAGTTAGGAATACAAAAGAACAAAGGAGTCAGGCACCATAACAGTTATCAGGGTTTTTATATTGTTTTTCCATGGTTATATTAATACCTCAGCCATAACTAGATTTTTTGCTATGAATTATCTATGTTGTCTTGGTTCTACACTTAAATTCATAGATAAAATTGATTATAATACAAGAGGCATAGGTTCATTATAAATTCATGGCTAACAGTGGATCCCTGATAATGGCAACCTAATCTCTTCTGATTGTTTTTCTTAATGATTGGTGAAATATGACAATAGTGGTATGCTCTAATAGTGTATAATATTTATATAATTTTAATATCAACTACATAAAAACATCATTTGATCCATGTCTAAAATCTAACCAGTGGGGAAAGTTGCACTAAGTACTCAATATCATACAAATACTGTATAGTAGTCTAAGAGAGAAATAAAATATCAAATTTATTATTGCAGCCCAAAGTTAGAAATTCTTTAGAGGCACCAAGATCAGGTTCCGCATTGGGGAACACAGTCGATACGCCATCGTGTAGGTTCCTTCTATGCCTGATCACCAGACGTGGTTAGAAGAACATTTATCAATAGCATGTCGCTCAGTATATGAATTAAACATTTGGGAGTGAATATTTCAAGTGTTACAACCCCCTCTTTTAAGAGGTCATGGGAAAATGGATTGGGGTAATTATCACCTAGTCCCAGAGGGTATTTTAAAAAGAAAATTTATTTTTAGTTTACATTACTATTTCAATATCCACTACATAAATTCTGTTGTCCCTTATTCTTAAAAATTTTTATTGGCAATTCCTTTTTAAAAAGGTATTTTCTTACATTATAAGCTACCCTTAACAGTAAGGCATTTTTCTTGCAATTTTTGTCAAAAAATAAAAAATAAAAGGACAAAGAACCATGTAGTAGTTATGTCCATGATTACAACCTGGCACATCTGAATTAGTGAAATAGAAGTGCCTATTTGAATGTCAGTCTCTCCATGTATATACATGGCAATTGAAATAAAGTTATGCTGTTTTCTGTGTCTCCATCTAAGAAGCTTTTTTCAAAATTGTTTAACCAATTCCATAAATGGTCCTCAGTCCCATGTCTCACTTTTGCATTCATAAAGTGGAGATAGACATAATTGTTACTTAGATGCCTTTTTTTTTTTTTTTTGGTAATGCATGTATTAGAACATAACAAAAAAAGGAGATCCAGGAGGTAGTGATCACATTGTAGGTTCCTTAAGTGTTCCTTATGGAAGAGGTGATAGAGGAAAGGGGACATGATTCCTTCCTCATGCTTAGAACTTAAGAACCAAAAACATAACATATATGGGGAAAGCATCAATTAAAGCCATTATAGAAATATTAGCTAACAATCCAGATAAACAGGGAAAGTTCTGATTAATTTGATACTTTTCAGGACAAATTATGACCATAGTATAACTCCATCCACGCAACATTATTTGTGTGCACACAATTATTGTAGTTTAAATGTGAATTCTGCTAGGCTTAAAACATAGTTCTAAAAGTGCTGGGGCAAGGGAAAAGCATGCCATCAAATTGTCTCTATTCCAAAAGAAAAGAAAGTCTTTATAATGTGGGAAAGGTGGGGAGTTTGTGATGTGGAATACAAGGCAAAGTGTTGCTCCAATCTATGAGCTTTGCACTGCTTGTGGAAAAACAGACCACGGTCTGACTATAAATATGGACAACAGTAGTATCTGGACTTTTTTGTACCAATTGGAAAAGTCAGACTTCATCAGGTAAGTAGGATCAGGTTTGACAAATCAAAGGTAAAACCAAAGCAGAAAAGAAGCACTCAGATCAACATATAGGAAATAAGAATCAGGATGGTAAACCAACATTAGAAAAGCCAGAAGTACCATTCCTCAGAGTCCATCATTATACTACAGAGAGTGGCAAGAGCACTGAAGAATCTAATCCCCCAACTCTGCCCACCCGAAGTCTTTTTTACACCTAACCATGCCTTGGGAAAAAAAAAAGACTTTGTTTATTTTCTCTCAGTACTGCACCTCACACCTAATATGGTTTTGTTTATCCTACAAATATCCCAGACTTTGTACCAGCAGCAGGACTAAGGCAACAAATCAGTGCCTGTATTAAAAGTCTGCAGGGACAAACAACAAACTACCTGAAAGAAAAAATAGCCAAGAAGGCAATCACATTTAAAACAGCTACAAAGGAGATAAAATACCTAGAAATAAATTTAACCAAGGATGTGAAAGACCTCTACAAGAAACACTACAAGAAATGGATAAAAGAAATTGAAGAGGATACAAACAAATGAAAAGACATCCCATGATCCTGGATCAGAAGAATTTTGTTAAAATGCCCATACTGCCCAAAGCAGTCTACAGATGGAAAGCAATCCCTATTAAAACACCAATCCCAATTAAAACACATTCTTTAGAGAAATAGAAAAAAAACCAGAAAACTAAATGTGTATGGAACTATAAAAGATCCCAAATAGCCAAAGCAATTCTAAACAAAAAGAATGAAGCTGGAGATATCACACTACCAGACTTCAAAATATACTATAAAGGTGAAGAAACCAAAATAGCATGGCACTGATGTAAAAATAGATGCACAGACCAATAGAACAAAATACAGAATCCAGAAATTAATAAATGTACCTATAGTCAGTGATACTGATTTTTGACAAGGGCACCAGGAACACTCAGTAGGAAAAATATAGTATCTTCAATAAACAATGCTGAGTAAACTGGATATCCATATGCAGAAGAATGAAACTAAATGAATACTGGGATCTATCGGGTAAGAGGCTCTTTTTACTTAGGCAACTGAGAGTGTCATCTAGACTCTGAGTGAAAATTAAATGTACAAAAAAAAAACCACACAAATAGAAAAATTGCACAATAAATGTGTTATTAAAGTTCAGAGGAAGAAAATATTACTTCCAGTTGATTGAAATCCAAGTTTTAAAGAATTTGATTCTTTATGAAGAGACTGAGTTTGGACACACCCAAGTTGAGAGAAGAACAAACTTGTAAAGCGGTGGACCGAGTAGGGACAATGGCAAAGAACCGAAAGTTCTGTTTTGCGGGAGTCAAAGGATATGTACCTGACTCCCCTGGTGTATTAGCTAAGGAAAATAGACTATGGAAGGCATTTTTTGGGGGGTGGGGGACAGGGTATTGTTCTGTTGCCCAGGCTGGAGTGCAGTGACACGATCTCAGCTCATTGCAACTTCTGCCTCCCAGGTTCAAGCGATTCTCCTGTGTCAGCCTCCCTAGTGGCTGGGGTTACAGGCACGCGCCACCACGCCCGGCTGGAACGTATTTTTTAAATGAATTTTAGTTGACAGGCATGGAGGGAACTGTTGATGGTTTAGGAGTACTGCACATGAGTGATGTAACTCAAGCTGCATGCTGGGAAGATGCATTTCCGTAGTGGAGAAGACTAGCGACAAAAAGAAGTTAAGAAGGCTTTTGTATGTAGGTGTTTGCATATATATCCACAATTATACTAAGCATGAATTTGAAAATTGAGTATATTACAAAAATTAGCCGGGCGTAGTGGCACGTGCCTGTAATCCCAGCTACCCTGGAGACTGAGGCAGGAGAATAGCGGGAACCCGGGAGGCAGAGATTGCAGTGAGCCGAGATAGCGCCACAGCACTCCAGTCTGGGTAACAGAGAGAGACTCCGTTTCAATTTTTTTTTTTTTCTATTTTTGAGACTCAGTGTAATTGAGTATATTATTAGTGTACTCATTTTAGGAGAACATTTTTATAAATTTCCTTTGGAGAGGAAAGATTACAATATTCTTCCTCTGTAGCTGGCTGTTTAGAAACCGCCCTCATATTGTCCTGGTGACCTCAGCATCTTCATGTAGCTTCTTGTATAAAGTTGTCCCTCGGTATACGCGGGGGATTGGTTCCAGGACCCCTGAGTATGCCCAAATCCGGGCATCCTCACGTCCTGCAGTCCACCCTGTGGAACTCACACATAGTAAAAGTCGGCCTTCCGTATACACACAGGTTTCTTATCCTGATCAATTTGCTTGAAAAACAATCAACACGTAAGTGAACCCACGCAGTTCAAACTCATGTTGTTGAAGGGTCAACTGAAAGTAGTTTAGATGGTCTTCCAAAAGTAAGGTCAGTTACTTTTTTTCTGTGGATGTCTTAACTAATTTTAGCAATTGCTTTCATCTTATTCAAAATAGCTTATTTTCAAATAGTGAACTATCATAATAAATAGAGTTATCAAAACAGTTCAGTTATTTTGCTATTCAAATATTTTTCGAAATTTTTGTTTTAATTTCATGGAATTGCCATAATGCGTATTCAGAATAATTTTTTAAATTGGAATTCAGTGACCTTTGAAAATGTTTCGATAGATATAGGAGATAGTTATAACGTTTGGAATAATAGGAATAAAAAGAACAATATGAAAGGTTGAATAGGTCAGAAGAATGAAATTTAAAAGGACACAGAGATGTTTATATCCAGACAAAGCAAAGAGAGAGAGGAGACTTCCTGCCATGCTTCTCAAATCCCTTCTCAAAACCATTCTAGTGTAGGAGTCTCCGTTTTCTGGGCTGAAGAAGAAAAAGGGGCAAATGACTTAATTGAATCAATTTAAAATAATTTTCATTGTAAGGCCAATTGAAAATGTAACTCAGGAGAATAAAATACAGAAAAAAAGGCCATAGGAAGAGGCACCAGGAAAAGGTATAGAAAAGATAATGAAAAATAAAGAAATATTAACAATGGAGATGAAAGGAGAGCACAGAGAAAAAATAAATAAAAAAACAGCAGGAAAAATGCATGGCAAAAAGTCTAAAGTGTGTCCAAATACTCGGGCAGTATAACTCTGGAAAGGTTTGAGTTGAAATAGTGACACCATAATTAACTTACATATTTTTAAACATTGAAAAATAATCCTTTTAAAATGCACTTAAAGTAAAATTTAGAAGTCTATATAACTGATACAAATATTTTAAAATGCAAATTTTAATCAATGTTCTTTCTATAATGTTATTTCATTATTAATTTAAAACTATTATTCTTTTTGCTTAATTTTCAGAGGCAATATTTTAAATCAGCAATTGCTTTGAATATATTAGAATGAGTTATTCATATTTTTTTAAAAAGTAACTAGATTATAAACAAAAAAATTAATTGTAAAGTTGAGAAAATGTAGATCTATTTAAAGCTGAGATGACGGTTGTTGAGCATTGTGATGTATCATCTTGACATGAACTGAATGAGGTAGATTAGTGACTGACACTGGCAATGTCAGAATTTACATTACAGCACACACAAACCCCATGGAAATATACTATTAGCACCCACAGTAAGCAGTGATGAGTAATGAGATAAAAATTGACAACGTCAATAGTCATAAGCCCTCACAGTCAAGAATAATGAACTACATGTATGTACATATAGGTGTGTATTCATAGATATATGCATAATGAATCATACCTTTCATAATTTCCATCAAAATTAAATTTCGTGTGGCAATAAATGCTCTATGAATACATACGGGATAAAATTAATTTTGGTGTAGATTAAATGTAGACTATGTTTGCAGCAAAGGACAATGACAAAGATGGTATTATAATAATCCTTTAGAGACAGGGTGATCTGAACTACATGTTTTTCTTCCTTTACATAAAAACATGGCCAAAAATATCTGTTCTTATTTTTAACTTTTTCTCTTTAATTTATACTGTGCTAATTAAGTTAGCCTTTTGCACACCTGATCTAGAAATGCACTTAGCATTAGATACAAAGTGGTTTTCTTTTTATTATAGTTATCTCATATATTATGATTTCTTCTTTATAATTTAAAAAGCATGACACATCTTCCTCAGATTTTTTTTTTCTTTTTTCTTTTTTGGAAATTAGAACTTCATGAAAGAAAAATATATGTGATATTTTTTAGAACTGTTTAGTTAGGAATTATTAAGCATGCAAAAAAATCTGAGTGATTTTAGTACATGTTTAACAATGCTTTGAAAATTTACTATAAGAGTAAAATTTAACATATTGTTGAGAGTGTATCTGCACACCCCCTTCGACTTGCACTTTTTTTTTTCAGGAGATAGCCTTATATTATTTCCATTTTATTCTTGTCTTTTTTTTTTTTTTTTTTTTTTTTAGGAAACAATATGAAAAATGTTGGTAACTCCTCTTTGTAGTTGCCAAGGCATCCAAGGTTGACAAAGGAGTTTCACTCAGTTCTGTGGATTAGCACCCCTGCAATTGCAAGCTCAGAAACCTGATGCATAGCCAGAAAGAAAGGAGGAGTATGGAGAGAGATGTGGCTCAAGTTCTATTCATATGTCACGTAGGCTGACAATTGTCAGTGGCTGGCCTGTGCACTGGCAGTGAGGGGCACATCCCAGGGAGATGTACACTCTAACCACCAATAACCCTCAGTGGATCAAAATGAAAGATGATAAGGAAAGAATAGTAGGATCTTGTCCAGGAAAACCAAAGAGGCATTCAGCTTTTGGCAGCTAAGTTAAGTAGATTACTGACTCCTTAAATTAAAAAGACTGTTGCAAATTCTTTCTATGTCCTCTTTCTGGTGTGGTAGTGGAGTTTCTAGGCTATCGTAGAAAACACGTACAATTCATAATGAATTAACTTCATACCAAACTCCTCTCTCTCTCGCACATACACACCCACACACACACACAGACACACATGTGTGGATTTATCTTTTTCATCATTTGCCCTTAGAATAAGATTAAATTAATACCAATATACAATAAATCAAAATCTTTCTCCATATTTGAAATTATTTCTTCAGCTTTATTGCTATATTTCAGATATTGTGGCTAAAAAATTCAACGTAATTCTATTACATATTTTCTATTATATATTCATAATGTAGGAAAATCTCAGATTTTATATATAAAATGTAAATTGTTCATGTAAAACAAACTGCAATTTTCTGAATTTACCTCATTGCTGAGATATATATGTATAACGTTCTTTATATATTTCTGCATGTCATCTCTCACCTGTCTATATTTGCTTTGTAGATTTCGCTTTCAATAAATCCACACTCCGGTTCAGTTCTGTCGCAAGGGACTAAATACATCTGTTTTTGGCAAAACAGCAAATTTGAGTTTGAAAACTACATGAAGTAACCTGTACAAAGTTAAATATGCTAACAGATGGGGATTAAAAGTAAATTAGTAATTCTTAAATGACTGAAGAAATGAGTCATTCTTAAAACCTGAAAATGGAAAGGAAAGAATATAAATAAATAGATGTATAATATTTCCTAATTGAGAAAAACATCATTTATATTATGAAAAGTTAGGTGTATTTTCTAATGTTTTTGAATTGCTCTTTTTATTCCTCAAGAAAATATTCCCAGAATAATTTTTGTTTCATTTTAAATTTTATTTTATAAAATATCTAATGCTGACATCACTCTCCACATTGGATCAATTATCTAGTCTGAATAAACTTTAATTGAGCCATTTAAAATATGTGCAGCTGTTGTGAACAGAAATAGGCAGATAGTTTATCTCATTAGTATTAATTTAAATGTTCCCGGTTTTGCACGTTTTTATGGAGAATGTATGTTTTTATAGTAATTCTGCAGTCATATATTTTAAAAGAATGAACAAACAAAATAGATTTTGAAAACCACTTATCAGATGTCAGCATTTGTTTTCTAAGTGTATCAGAACTGTTGAAAGTGCACTTGTTCCTATACAACTTGTTAGCGGTCTTAGCTATAAATGACAGTAACCTGAATTTTTAAAAATTCATTTCATTGTGTAATTACTTACATTGTTAACCTGATGTATTTTAGCTATTTTAATTTAGCTTGCTTTATTCAAATATGTTTACTTTAGTGAAAATACAATTGTTTGGTAAATAGATGTCAAATCTAACATTTGCCCTTGCTTTTTCTGTGTTCTCAACGTTAAAACAGAAGTAGAGAAGGAAGATAAATTTATTTCAAGCATGTTTTTTTAAAAAGAATTCTGACATATACTTTAATTGTGCAAGATGTCGTTGTTGTTGTTTTGGTTTGGCTTTTCTCTGATATTAGATTTTTAGGTGTATAGTAATTTCTATGTTTTGAAAGGGAAATGTTCAGCTTCTAACCGCACCTCTCTTTTTATAATAATCTTAAATGTCAAAAGTATATTCTTTCAGCCACTGACTCTAGCTGGCAAATAAATGATAGTCTTATTGTTTTCATTTGTCAACTGCGTTCATTTTTTTCTAAAGAAAAAAGTATTTAAAAAGATTAATTGTAGAGATACAAAACACAGCAACAAAACTCCAACCCTACTTGTATTTATTTTTAGATTATATGTTTAAGTAACCAATTGCTCATGAATCGTACTTTGCTTGTATCTTTTCCTTATTTCATTTAAGACGAAGCATTGAATGTGAATGCTAGCATACCTGAGCATTAGAAAATGGAAATGATCTTGCTCTTAAAGTACATTTAATTTTAAAAAGGAGTTCTGATGTGTAGACATGTATAAATATACATAGGTGTGTATCATAAATGAAAGTATAAATGTATGTATGTATGTAGATTTGAAGGAAAAAGACATATAGATGTTTTGTCCTGATGACTTCGGCCACAGCAGCATTTTCCTTGTTTTCATACCTGTACTCACTAACAGCACAAGTGTGGCAAACATCATTCTTTCTGTTTTCTTCAGGTCTTTTTCTCAGGTTCCCAAATAGTGGTAAGATATGTGTGTATGTGTTTATTTCTGCATAATATATGCATGTCTTTTATATGAGTACATTTATATTAACTGTTAAAATTACTTTAATTGAAAAATAGAATTGTTATGGAAATAATATTTTCAAAATAATACATATCAGTAAGACTAAAATACATCTGAGAGCATATCTACCATATATTTGCAGTTTTAACAAGTCAAGTATTTGGATTTTTTGACAAAAAAAAATTTGTTTCAAATATGTTAAGTGGACACTCTTCTTTGAGCTGACAGTATTTTAAGGGTTTTGTTTCTGTGTTTTGTATTTCTGCATCTGATCTTTTTAAACTTTTATCTTTAGAGTCATTGACAAATAAAAATAATGAGTTACCATTTACATGCCAGGCACTAGGTTAAATACTTTTCATGAATTATTGTATTTAATATTAATCACAAAACCCAAAACCGTGAGTTAGATATTATTATCCCCATCCTACAGGATGGTTAAGAAATCATCCAGGGTCAGATAGCTACTAAGCAGGAGATTCAGATTTCAGATAAAAGCTTATGTTTTATGCCTTATAATATGCAGCACATGCTAGAAACCACTGAGGTCCACCCTCCAGGATTTATATAGGAGTGCTTTTTGTTTTGATGGAGAAAACATGGAAAAATAGAAAATGAGGCCATAATTCTATATTAGATGGGATGCAAATATATATTGCTTTATTTTCCTTCTAAGAATAAGTCAGCTATTATCCAGGAAATTAGAACTTCCAACTTGTCTCAAAAATTCTAATCACTTTGTAAGGCATAATTTCTTAGATTTAAATTTCATGGTAATATAAATTTCGTCTTCCATATTATATACATACATATAAATGAATATATGAATAAACATTATCAAGACAGATTTTGAAGGACTTCAGAATTGAGGATTAGATAAAACATTTTAGAATGAAAATACATAGTATCGTCCTGAAATGAATAATTTATTTAGGAATACATTCAGTGGAATCTATCCTTTATTTTAGCACGATAGATCAGATTTTCCTTCCCTTTTTATGACAAGCCATCTCCTAAGTAAGCAGAATTCCTATTTATGTCAAAGTGGATACTAAATGACAAAGTGAGCAAAAAATCTAGTCCAATAAATGTGTAGAAAAGTTCAACTTATTTTATGGATTAAAATTATATAATTAACAAAAGAGACAAATTGCAAGCTATTCAAGGTATTTGCAAAGCAACAGAGCACTGAGGAAAAATAACTGAATTACATTTAAACATTTACAGTGTCTACTGTGTGTAAGGCACTATGCTAGTGTAGAATACTATTGAAATTTAATATTAACACACATAAATAAAATATTTTATGAATTATATTTAAATTTAAATCTAGTGCCGTCTTTGAAAGGCATATTTTTAAATTTTCCAAAAGCTCAGTAGAATTAGAAATTCATATTTTTCTATGCAATAACATTCTCAAAACTGTTAACTTTTACTTAATGTCAGATAACTCCTTTCCAACTCTTTAAAAGTTTATATCAAATAGTTGTATTTAAAATAGCAGAATTAAAATTAATGAAATAGTTCTATCAAAGAATTGGGACTAAACATTATATTATATGGCATTCTGACAGTCTTCTAGCCAGATACTCACTATAGACACACTAACATACTACACTGAGAAAAATAAGGTTTCGTCTTACACTAAAAATGGTTTGCTAGACTGGGCGCCGTGGCTCATGCCAGTAATCCCAGCACTTTGGGAGACCGAGGCAAGCAGATCACCTGAGGTCAGGAGTTTGAGACCAGCCTGACAAACATGGAGAAGCCCCGTCTCTACTAAAAGTACAAAATTAGCTGGGCATGGTGGCCCATCCCTGTAATCCCAGCTACTCAGGAGTCTGAGGCAGGAGAATCACTTGAACCTAAACCTGGGAGGCAGAGGTTGCAGTGAGTCGAGATCGCGCCATTGCACTCCAGCCGGGGCAAAAAGAGTAAAACTCCATCTCAAAAAACAAAAAAACAAAAAAACAAAACAAAAAAAACCTTGCTGTCTTAATAGCCATGTATTTCAACATTAATAGTGTTGTTAAACATTTTTTTAAATTCTGTGGCTTTTTTCAAAATGATTTTTGTGAAAATTTATCCTAAAATGTATTTTCAAAACATTTCCACTAAGCAAATTTATTACCATTATTGTCTCTTACCTGGAAGACCACAGACACATTGGGGGTTGGGAGCGGGGCTACCTTTTAACTGTTTTAACTCAATTATGGTGCAAACATTAATATTCAAAATTATCAGTTTCACGTCGTATCATTCTTGTCTTTCCCTCCAAAACAATCATACTTGGCGTCAAGAAGGACATTTTTTAAATGTTCTAATAACTTTTTCGACTTCTGAAAGTTACACAATCATTACATACATGCTTTGTCTGCTCATCATTGTTAGAGATGTTAACAATAATTTGATTCCTTACATAGCAGTGTGAAGGAAAGGAGACATTTTCATTATTGTTTTCCATAATATGGGCAAAATATCTTGATGAAAGCAGCATTTTCTTAATTTCAACAATCAGTGTAACAAACTGTGATTTTTAAAAAGCTGCTTTTGTTGGCTTAGACAATAAAAGGTAATCCACAACTATTAACATAAACATGTATTGCTAATAAGAAAGCACTACCTTCTTGTAGGTAATTCATGTTGTTCTGCATCACGTTAGGAGATTATATCTATCAAGAGCCAGATGAGCTTGGCTAATAATAAAAGGAGAGAAGGATTCTACTGAAAACAAGAAATAAAATGAATAATCATACGTTAGATTGTTAGATGGATAAACTTACTTGTAATAGATATAACTTAAATCATATTTTTCTTACTTGAAAACATATTCACTGGCTACAACAAGAAATAAAACAGTTAGGTTTTTTCTTATATTGCCAATTTGTTCATAAACATTTTAATCGCATTTATCATATTTAAATAGACATCTTTGCCGTCAACCTGTCCTTATCTACATTCAGGTAATAATACCTACCATGATTAAGCACCCATTATATGTTTGTTTAATCCTCCCTGAAACTCTGCAGGACAGATATTTTCATTCCCATTTTACCAATGCAGATGCCAAACTTCTACGGCAGTATGTACATTTCCTGGGTCACAGGGGCAAACAGTAGCAGAGAAAAGCTTGAGTCCTCATATGTATGGCTCACTAGATGGCCCATAGTAACAACATCCAGTCCCATATCATCCTCTCTTCTACCTTCACCCAGATCTAATAGTCTCATTAACATGAAGGTGAAGACTACAGGAGGTAATATTTGTATGTCTAGGCATTAACACAGTGCCTGGAACTCTATAAGCAGTCAATAAATGTTAACTCATTATTACCAGCCCTGCTAGAATATGAGTTAATGTCTATCTAGTTCCATACTAACACTACCCATGAACCTAATTAAACTAATTCATGCTAAGATATGAATGACTGTTAAACATTCTTCTTGCCCCCTGCTTTCCTATTACACTATCTGAAAAATTCCAGAAGGATTTTTTTCAAAATAATAAAACTTGGTAACCCATGATTATCTAATTAATAGCAGGTATGATAACAAATGAAAACAAATAATTTAAGGAAATATTGGCTAAAATTATTTGAGATGAGTGGCAATGAAAGTCATAGTTGAAATAGTGCTATAAAACCACAAAGCCTATCTTTAATTGAACAATTTAAATGAAAACCTATGTGTTTAATTTAAATGAAAACTTATGCAGTAGTTGAAATATATACATGTGTAATAATGCAGTCTTCTACGGAGTCTAATATAACACAAATCAAGTCACATGCTTAAAACAGAAGATACAGGTAGCAAAATCTGTAGCATTCCTGATAACTACAAGGCGGGTGTTAGTCTAATCCTCAAAATCAATAGTAGGAGAAAATTCCACTTAATCTATTTTTAAATGCATTTTATGGCTTACATTTCATGGCATCATTATTATTTAAAGGTGATATAGTTATTTCTTGCCATTAAAATATAACATTTTTAACATTCTACAGATTATAAATTGTATCTATTTGTATCAGAGTCTTACCAAATTTAAAGTAAAGAGAGTGTACTTTATTCTGCTTTTGTTGATGACAGAATTTGTCATGTAGCTTTGGACCACCAAATGGAAGTGTCATCCTGAAAGTCATCACTGGAGGATTAGATAATTAATTGTACTGAAAAACTGTGTCTTCAATTTTTTGATAATAAACATATGTTTTGCTTATTTTAATGAATTCTGCATACCTGTAAACGAAACTGCTTGAATTGGAGGTGAAAGTTGAGTGTGCTCTGATAAAATGCATGAAAACATTTTCCAATAAGCATTTTCTTGTTACTGGAATTCAGACTTTAACTTTGTATCTCAATAACATCATGGCAGCATATTTGTTTTTGAGATTTTTGTTGAATTTTGGCTCTCTTCGCAGTAAAATTTCATGTAGAAACATAGAGTAATGTTAAGAAAGTATTTTAAGGGTTTATCACAAGGCAATATCATGTGCATTTCGTGAACATGAAATTCTGAATTACATGTGGGGTCTAAAGTGAAATATTATTTTTCCAAATAATTAGTCATAATATATACTTGGAGCAAATAGCTAAGTTTATATTAATATCCTAGTGTGTTGTAAATAAGGCAGAACAACCCATAACAGCCCATAGTTTTTTCAGTAATGTTGAACTGTATGAGTAGTATGCTTATGAGAAAACAATCAGTAAAGTTTTAATAATAAAATTGCTGAAAAATTCTGTCAAGTAATTGGGCATGATAGATTATCAATATACGGATGGATAGATACATGAATGGAGGGATGAATGATGGATGGCTGAATGGATGGAGCAGTCGATTTATAGTTACACAGAAAGAGGAAGGGAAAAAGGGATCATTGAGTATGGTTTTGAAATGTTAATTAAGTTTGACAGTGGATTTATATTAAGTTACAAATATAAAAACATAGGCAACTTTGAAGGTGCTCGTGTTTTTAAGATATTTAAATTTTAGAGTAGAGATGGTGGTTGTAGTCTGCAAACTATAATTTTAAATAGTCATTGCTCTGAAATATTGAGAAAATCTTATATTTCGTATGGTTTCCAATTGGACCTTTCTTAGGTCCAGTGATTAATACAGATTGTGGTTTTATAATTTTTAATGCCTTTGGTTATTATTTTGTGGAGATCTAATAATTACTTCATTTCCTCTTCATAGAAGCCAAATTATATGTGGAAATTTCTTAGGCCAGTCAAACCCACAAGGTATAGAGGCCATCAAGATCTTTCCATGAGAGAAAAAATAAATGAGAGAAGTGGCCAGATGAATGGATAAGAGAAGATAGAAGGACAGGAGGACATTTGTGTTTATTTTTATCTCATTTTGTTCTGTCCTAATCTTTGGTAAATAAGCTTAACTGGGTATAGAAGATTGATACCTTAATACAAGACAAATCATTTCTGCAATGCAGAAAATTAGGCTACGTTTTGTCACAGCCACTTGTCTGCCCTCACAAATAAGGTAACAGGCTAGGGTTTGAGATCAGAATAGAGGCTGTGGATCCAAAGGGCCCACCTGCCCCTGGTTTTGCTTCCTATTGCCCACTTCTCCTCTTACCTACTTCTGATCATTTCTGTCTACTTTCCTTCCTCCTTATCTCCCTCCCTCCCTCCTTCTATTCCTCCCTTCCTCCGTTCCTCCCCTCCTCCCTTCCTCCCTCCCTTCCTTCCTTCCTTGTGTCAGTTCAATCTCCAGGCTATGCTTTGCTACAGAGGACAGTCTTGGACCTCAGTTATGTGGTCTATCATAGTTCATGACCCCAATATAATCAGAATACACTGGGAGTGCTGGCTGTGTTTTTTTGTTTGTGGCTTTATTTGTTTTGTTACACTCACATCTCCTAGATTATCATCTTAACCCCCAGCCTCCACATGTTGTCACCCTTGTCATTTATCTCTGTCCTCCTTCTGTCTTTTAAAGCCCATTTACAAGTCAGTAAATCAATATTTATATATGTACCATTTTTAAAATAGAAACTTCTGAAGATATCATCAAATAATCTTGTCAAACTTCTGAAGATATCATCAAATAATCTTGTCAAACTATACATAGTGGAGGATCACGAGAAGGGGTATTACTTTTAA
>NC_037670.1:140005231-140038159 GCF_003255815.1 Theropithecus gelada
CATGTTCGAAAAAGGTTTGAAGTCTGGTTTGGCCAGTGTGTTATGACTTGTAGGTCAAGTGCATGACCCTGAAAATGATTACCCCCTTAAACTTTGTGCCCCTAGCACTTACTTGCCTCACCTTAGTCCTGGCATTGCTGGCAAAACAGCAGGTTGGTACGAGGAAGATGAAGTTTCATACCATGAGCCAGGCACTTTACATACATTATTTCATTTCATCCTCATAATAACTCTATGATATAAAAATGGAAATCGAGTTTCATAGAGTTTAAACTAAGTGGTCTTTCTTTTTTCAAAGCCCTACCCATTTTTCTATATTAAAATAAGTGGTCTGTCAGTTTTAAAACTCATTGTTTTTAATATGAAAATGTATACTAACACCCCAATACATACCTTATATATGTAGCATTGTTGAGTTGCTCTGACTGAAGTAGAAGTGGATACTGGAGCCCACCCACACCACCTTAAGTCACTTGCCCTATTCCCACCCACGTACCCACCGTGTCTGCTCACTTCCCGCTCTACCCATTCCTCTAGCAGAAGTACTTGAAGAAGGAATTTTGAAAACTATGCATCCTTTCAGTCATTTATTCAACAAGCTTTGAATATCTAGCATGTACTAGGAAATGTGCTATGTGGTGATGATAGAATGTTGACTACAGGTGACACGGCTCCTGGTTCACGATGCTAACAGTGTAACTGCAAACAAAGATCCGGTGAGGTCACAGTGAAAGTGAAGCCAGAAAGGAGCTCTACAGAATTTGAATACTAAGCTAGTGTAGTTTATTTAACATCATTGGAAGTTTTTGTTATTGTATTTAATAGGGGAGTGATTAGTTTAAAATGCCACTTAGATATATTAACATACGAGTAGAATATATAAGATGGGTTATGGCTCACGGGGTGAAATTTAAAACTTCTGTAATTAGGAGACTGTGATAACAATATGAGTAGGAAATGTCTAGTCTCAAGTCAGGTGGGAATATAAAGGGTGGAAAACAAGGAGGAATGTAAACCATAGTTGAGAAGGTGATATATGTTATTTTCAATGATAGTCTAATTGGTAGTGACTGATTGGATGTTGGGTTCAAAGGAAAAGGTGACACCTACATCATAGATAGAATTATGGAAACAGAAAAGCCAGAAAGATAAAAGGTGCTGACTTTTTATTATGTTTTATTTGTTTTATACTTAAGTAAGTTCTAAATTATTGCCCTTTTACTCTTACAGACACACCCACTTCAGCTGACATAAGATGTGAGCTTCAATTCCAGAAACTCTTAGGCATTTACCAATGTGATCAAGGCATCAGTTGTCAGAGCAGGCCATTTGTGCAGCCAACATCAAATTAGCCAGTACTCGCTATGTTCCAGGCACTCTGCTTTGCTTTCATTGCCTTGTCCTCCAGGAGCTCACAGTCCACTGGGGAAGAGAAGCCGTTAGCAAAGCATTCTAATACAATGTGGAAAGTCGATAATAGAGAGAGGAATAAAGTGTCTTGGCTACATTAAGAAGGGAATACTAACCCTGCCTAAGGGAGCCCAGAAGGACTTCACTGAGGAAATAACATATGCATTAATCCTTGAAGAATGAGCAATAAGTAGTCTACCAGGCAGAGAATTTCATTAAAAAAAAAAAAAAAAAAGATTTTATTCATGGAGAGACAAACACCAAAATTATGAAAATGCAAGAGAGAATAGCATGTCTGGAGACAAATAGTAAGTAGTCTTGTGTTGTTCAAGTATAATATATATGGTGTAGAATCATGGAAATCATGAAGAGAAGCCTAAAATGTTTAGCTGAGGACAGATGATAGAGGGCTTTGTATGATGGGCTGAAGAGACATTTTTCTTTCTTTCTTTCTTTCTTTCTTTTTTCAAAACCTCTGTAAGAACAAATGTGTTAAAGATTTGGGGGTAAGGGTGTGATGATTAGATTTTTACATTAAAAATGATGTATCTGGCCACCTTATGGAAAATGGATTGAATGAAAAAATAACTGAGAGTAGAGATTATGTAGTTAAGTCAAGAGAAGATGACATTGTATATTAATCTGAATAAATGTCAATAGTCCAGTTTCAATTCAAGTAAACCAAGACTCATAGTGGGCTTTCCTTTCAAAGGAAGATGATGTAGAGTAAGGAAATACAAAGTCAGAAAACTGATTCTTGGTAATATAAAGAGCCATTTTGAAAAAAAAAAAAAATCTGAAAATAATGATATCACAGTGACCAAAGGAAAGACATCTTTAAGAAAAAGAAAGCAATAAATAAGTTTAAAGACCGAGTAGGACTAAGTCAAATTAGAAGTAAAAATATTCATTGGATTTCTTAAGAGTGAGTTTTTTGATAATTATTTTTCATAATCATTTTTGAGGAGTGGTCAAAAGGATTCCAGGTTAGAGAAGGCCAAATAATCAATATATGGTAAGTAGAGTATAACCTTCTTTATAACATTTTTCTTCTCCATCAGTCCTACAAATTTCATCACATGGTGATGTGAATAGTGAAAGAGATTATAGGATTCTTCAGACTTCTGATTGTGTCCAGATTACTTCCAGTTGTAAGTAATTTCCAGCAGAATCTAGAGTATTTATTCTCAGAACAGGATGTGGTGTTACTTATATTTAACTTTATAGGGGAAAATATTCTATACCAAGATTCAATTTATGTGACTTATTCCAAGTTAGTTTTGTGTACTTGCTAACTTTTTCATTTCATCCTATCTGAAATATCTGTGTCTTCCAGTTTTTATTTTAACACAAATCTACTTCTCTCACCACATAAGATAAAGGAGGTTGTGAGGAAGCAAAGAAAACCGAAATAAAACCAGTATACTTGTATTATAAGAGAACTACAATTGAGAATAGGGCTATGTGCAAATATCCTTAATTAGTTGATAGTAATATAGAAAAAATTCTTGGCCGGGCGCGGTGGCTCAAGCCTGTAATCCTAGCACTTGGGAGGCCGAGACGGGCGGATCACAAGGTCAGGAGATCGAGACCATCCTGGCTAACACGGTGAAACCCCGTCTCTACTAAAAAATACAAAAAACTAGCTGGGCGAGGTGGCGAGCGCCTGTAGTCCCAGCTACTCGGGAGGCTGAGCCAGGAGAATGGCGTAAACCCGGGAGGCGGAGCTTGCAGTGAGCAGAGATCCGGCCACTGCACTCCAGCCTGGGTGACAGAGCGAGACTCCGTCTCCAAAAAAAAAAAAAAAAAAAAAGAAAAAAAAAAGAAAAAATTCTGACCTTGAAGTCAGTTAATTTGCTTCTAGTCGTACTTTTGCCAGTATACCTTGTCTGACCTTTTGGTGTATTACCAAACCTGTTGGGACCTCAGTCCCTTTATTCTTAAAATCAGTGATTTTACTGGTTTATCTTTAAGCTGCCTATCTATTCAGAATTCTATAGCTGGTTATCAGTTTGTTAAAAAAAAAATCAGTCACAGTTGATTTTTCATTGTTTTTTAACTTTACTGAAGACCTCATAAATCTTGTCACATCCCTTTTAAAGAACATAATATATAGCATTTAAAATCCACCATTTCTTAATTTTTCCTTCAAGTTCTCAAATATTTTTCATTTTACATTTTGAAGGCATATTTTTAGCAGTATAAAAATTTTAAATTGTTATATCTTTTCAGTGAATTGAATTTTTTTATCATTCATTATTGATCACCTCTCTTTTTGGCTAGCAATGCCCTTTCTTCTAAAGTCTACTTTATGAAATGATAATATAGGACAGTAACATTTATTTTTGTTAGTGTCTATTGGATAGCAGTTTTTTGTTGTTGTTGTTGTTGTTGTTACTATATAGTTGTAACCTTCATTTCATTCTGATGTCTTTATCTCTGAACCTTATAATTTGATATTTTTATGTTTACTATAATAATTGAAAAATTTGAAATAGTTTCTACCCTTTTAATTGGGCTTTCTATTTGCTCTTTTTTTCTATATGCCATTTGTTCCTTTCTCACTTTTTCTGAATTGATACAGAGTGTTTTTGTTGGTCTTTGCTTGCATGTTTGTCTACTTAGCTCCCACATTTTTTCATTCTATTAGTTTGGAAGTTATTCATTCTACCTCTGCTTTTTTAGTGGTTATCATCAAAATATTAGCATGCAGATATAACTTTTCATGTCCTGAGTTAAGGAATATGTAGTCTCTGTTCCCAAACAATATGAGGATTTTAGACTGTGTTATCTTCCAGCTTATATTTGTATCCAATACTTTTAATTCTGACATTTAATATCAATACATTTTGTCTTATACCATTAAGTTTTGTTTAAATTAGCCTTATGCTTGCTATTTTCTCTGATTAACATTTTTCTCTCACTCTTAGTTTTTTTAAACGATTAACATGTTAATGAAACTCATATTCTAAAAGTTTAGAAAGAGCTGTAGTCCTTTCTAGTCTTTGCTTCTAGTAAGATCTCTTAATTATATCTATCTATCTATCTATCTATCTATCTATCTATCTATCTATCTATCTATCTATCTATCTATCTATCTATATTTTTTGCTTCACTCTTATTCCTGAAAGGTGATTTTATAATTCTATGTTTGAAGTTATATTTTCTCAGAACACTAAAGATATTATCCCACAGCTTTCTGGCTTCCACTGTTGCTATTGAAAAGTCAGGTAGTCTAAAGGTTGTTGCCATCAGACTTGAACAACACATTAGAACAACGATGTAATCCATCTCTGTTCTCAGCCAACTTTTATTCTTTCATTATAGTGAGTCATGGACAGGATGCCCTTTGATTTATTCTTCTTTGGATTGGTTGAGCTTCAAATATGGTAATTTTATAGCTATTAATTACTTCATTGAACATTGCTTTTTCCTATTCATTTTATTCTCTATAAAACTTAAATTACATATATTAAACTACTAACTCTATTTTTATGTCTTTTAGCACGCCTTTTGTAAGTCTCATTTTTTCTTTGTGCTTATGTGTGAAACTTTATTCAGTTCTATCTTCCATTTCATGAATTCTCTCTTTACTTGTGACTAATCTGCTATTTAATTGTTCTAATCAATTTCTAATTTCATTTTTTTACATTTATGTTTCTATGACTCTCTTTGGAAATACTGCCTTGATAGTTGTAATAATGTCTTGCTCTTTGGTCATACTTTTCACTCTCTCTTTTATTTCTTTAACTGTTTACTAATTATATATATATATATATATATATATATATATATATATATATATATATATTTGGGCGGATTCTCGCTCTGTCGCCCAGGCTGGATTGCAGTGGCGCAATCTGGCCTCACTGCAAGCTCCACCTACCAGGTTCATTTCATTCTCCTACCTCAGCCTCCCAAGTAGCTGGGATTACAGGCGCCTGCCACCATGCCTGGGTAATTTTTTTGTATTTTTAGTAGAGACAGAGTTTCAACATGTTAGCCAGGATGGTCTCGATCTCCTGACCTCGTGATCCACCTGCCTGGGCCTCCCAAAGTGCTGGGATTACAGGCTTGAGTCACCGCGCCTGGCCTACTAATTTTATATTTTCTATATGATAATTCCAATATCTGCAGATTTTGCTAGTCTGAGGTTACTGTCAGTGGTTCTACTGAAGATAATTCATGGTGGCTTGTTCCTTTATATATGTGCTTTATAATTTTTTCCTTACCCTGAGCTCCTAGTCCTTGGAATTGTACATGTGAGAAAATCTAATGTGTCTGAGTTTTTTGCTTAGTGCAGATACCTGAAGACACAATCAACTTAAAGCCACATTTTACTAAACGAAGAGCTTAAATTTTATGGTGACACAAAGATAATGTGAATTTGAAATCCAAGCCTATGTATCTTGGGATTACCAGTTCTCAGTATATATATTTGCCAGTCCCTTCTGGCATATGTCTGTCTATCTATCTATCTAGCAAGCTAGCAAACTATCATCTATCTATTGTCTATCCCTGTTTCTATCTATCTCTATTTCTATCTAATCATCTATCTATCTATCTCTATTTTTATCTATCTCTGTTTCTATCTATCTCTATCTATATAGTTTTGTTTTTAATTTTGAGACCACCCATCGATTGTCTTTTTAAGGTTATAGACTTATATAGAGATTTAAAGTCTTACTTCCTACCTTGCAGAGATCCTAGTCTTTGCTTTCAGTCCTTCTCTCATGGATCATTCGAACTAAAGATTTAGGCCAATGGGAATTCATATTCTATGGCAGCCACAAGTTTTAATACTGATTTACCTCTTTGAATTTATAGTTTCCCATTATTTTTAGATTCTAAGTATTTTCTTTTCTATCTTGAAAGTTCAGGTTGGTTTTATGGCTCATATCATTTTCTCTTTATCTCTAAAATCTGTATATTATATTTTTGTTTTTTTATTAAGACTTTACAAATATGTTAGTTCCTTCCATCATCTAAATCAGGAACCAGCAAACTATAGCCTATAAGTCAAATACAGCACACTACCTCTTTTTGTAAATAAAGTTTTATAAGAACACAACCATGGCCATTTATTTATATATTT
Source organism: Theropithecus gelada (assembly GCF_003255815.1). Taxonomy (NCBI): domain Eukaryota; kingdom Metazoa; phylum Chordata; class Mammalia; order Primates; family Cercopithecidae; genus Theropithecus; species Theropithecus gelada. Next base: position 140,011,737 of record NC_037670.1, read on the forward strand.
CTATGACTGCTTTTGCACTACCACATCAGAGTTGAGTAGTGGCTACAGAGGCCAAATGATCCACAGAGAAGAAGGTATTTACTGTCTGCCTTTTGTAGAAGTGTCATGACCCCTTGATCTAAATTATTAGCAACTTGTTTATCTTATAACAAATATCTTGGACTTAAAGTAGCAGTATTGTTTAATTTTGGCACTCTTTTACTTAATGCATGCATGTGTTCAATATAGGTTTTTCATATCACGGCAGCAGATTAGAACTTCTTTTATGGTATGAGCTATATGTCTAAAAAGTTTCAGTATCAGATCCATCATAGAAATATACTCAATAAATGCCTTTGATGATGATGGTGGTGGTGGTGGTGAAAGGGATGATGATATCTTGAATTCCCATAATTTTCTAATCCATGACAGATATAAGAACAGATATCATTTGAGAGAGTTAAATGTACTTGTCAAGTCATTTTGGAATGTGGTAAATCACCTTAATTGGGTACGTTTTGCCTCCAGGAATGTTAACTGCTTATGTTCTCTGACATTCTTACTGATAAAACTCATTGCCATAGATTAAAGCTGTGAGTGTTACTAACTTTCTAACATTATAGCTTTTATTACAGGGGAATATCTGTACTATTTGTATAATATCCCATATTCTTCCACAAAGAAAGAAATACACATTTGCATAGAAACAATGCAATATTCTAGTGACAGCTCTTCACTACCTATTTTTAGAGTGCACATAGCCTAATTGTTCTGGTCCACATTGTAAAACAGATAATATTATACATTAAAAAAAAAAAAAAAAACCTGAGCTCTTTTTGAAAATGTTTCTGATAGAAGAAGGAAGTGCAGCCTACAAAAGTTAAAAAAAAAAAAAAAAGCAGCTGAATGAAAGATATTCTCATAAAGGAAAAAGTGAAGTATGTTAGAAAACTTTAGCCCTGATATTGGGAACATGGTACTTGGCAAGAGAAGCCAGAAGTGAATGAATGAATGGTATTTGCTAGATAGAAGAAAGTGCCAAGTTAAATGAATCTAGAATACTTGAAAAATGTCCCTGATGGAGGGATAGCGTGCTAGATATAAGGGACAGTTGGCATTTGCTAAAACACGTGAGTGACATGTCCCAGAGAATGAAGGGAAGTGTTGGGCATAGTGGCAGCTGGCGTAGAGACTATGGACAGCAGGTTTTTTACAGAGCAATGTTGTTCGTGGTTAGTAGTGATCTGTGGAAAATGTAAGTGAACAGTTTTGACAGAGCAGCATGTGAAAGGGAATAAACTAACTAGAATATCTGGCTGCCATGCAACTGACTAAGAGAAAGCTATATGGGTACAAAATCAAGATGTAATATATTTGAAAACCAGGCAGTAAGTCTGAGAAAGGAAAAGAAGAAATATATTCTGAGCCAGAAGTGAGAGGCATAGCATTTTCATTCAATACATTTAACTGGCATTTGTATGACAATCATTTATATTAGAAAAAAAGTACGATGTTTACGTACTTCAAAACATCATGTTGTACACAGTAAATACAAACAGTTGTATCTGTCAATGTAAAATAATAATAATAAAACAGTAACAACTGAAAATGTATTGTAGAATATAAATGAATAAATTACAAAAAGTTATAATGTACAAAACTTTACCATTTGCTTATTTCACTGTTTACTTTTCTTCCCTTAGTATGGACATTCTTAAATAAAGAGCATTTGCTGAATGAACACCATGCGCAGAACATGTTTAAAGGACTTATGGAGAGACAGAAATAAAGTGGAGGTGATTTTGATTATGATGAATAAGGTTCTGGTATAAATAAAACGTATAAACAGACAGCACAGACCACTGAAAATGAATATAGGTGTTGGGGTCCAACATAAATATATCTCTCAATGTTAAGAGAATTATGTCAGAGAATTGCTTTGCAAATGTAAAATGATACATGAAGGTCAATATTGCCAAGAATATTTGTTTTAAATATATTAAATATATGTTTTAAAGTTATAACATATAAAGAGTATATGTTATAAAGCAACAGAAAATAAAGTCTCTCTGGGGTTTCCAAATAATAACCCCAGGCTTTGGGTTTGATAGAAAAGAAACATGGGCTTTTTTCTAAAGAATCATTATTTCAGAAATCGCATTTCTGATCTAAACTATGTTTATTGACCATCAAAGCTCAGTACAAGGTCTAATTGTTTTTAACTTAGGCACAAGGCCTATCTTTAGGCTGTTCCCAAAATATAACTGAATGTTTGAAATATAATATCTGTGTTAGTTCTGTTTGTGATTTAACACTCTTACAATATATCTTAGTATAGAGGCTATTGTTTTCATAAATCCCATAAAACAGTGAATAAATATTTGGAAGGAGGGTTTAATAGATGACATCAAAATGATTCAACAGAATATTTACAAAAAGTATGACAAGCTGCATATGAAAAGGGCTCTCAGAAGTGCTGACAATACTACTGAAGCAGATTACCTTAAAAGAAAACACATATGGTTCCGTTTTGTGCCTTCTTGCTCAACTAAATATGTTTAGAAGCACAAGCTTGCAACCTGCTGAGTGGATCCTATTTTATCCATATGTGGATTACAGAACTAAAGAGGGGACAGCTAGAATTCTTATTCAGATACTTTTCTACAACTCAAGATGTAAAGTACAAGCAAATATTGGATTTTCCTATTCTTTATACAGGTGCACAACCCAAAATTCATTTATTTCTCTTTTGTGAACTACCTATTGACCATCCCTACTTCCCCAATCCCTGTGACCTATGGTCCTCTAAAACTCAGTATAATTTTCTTTTACAATGGGACATCTCTAAATTGGGAAGGAGAGCATCTTTTGTGGAGACAAAAGTAATAGCTAATTATCCCTTCACTCTCTTGCTATAATCTCCCCCATCAGCAAACTCTATTCTTTTCCACTATGAAACAAATCACCAACCCGACTTCTCACTCCAGTTACTGTCCTATCTCTTTTCTCTTTCACAGTCAAACTTTTACTGGTATTATCTACTCTTACTTCTCTATTACTTCCCTATCCAAACTCTCCTTAAAACACTCCAATCTGCCTTTCCTTCAGAACTATTATGTAAAGTAACAGGTTTAGCTATCAATAGCTTCGATGTCATTAATTTTTGTCCTCTCAATTTCTCTGTCTCTTAACTTTTCTGAATACTTTTGATTATGCCCTTATTTTTGATACATTTCTCAGCTTCTGTGACATGAGAATTTATGTTATTTGTTTGTTCTGCTCATCCCACTGTAGCTACTTCTTCATTCACCTCACCCTACCTTGGATATTAAAGGCTTACGTTTCTTAAAATCTTCCTAAATCTTCTGGTTTTAAAAGCTGGCATGTCTTAAAGCTGTGTCCTAGACTATCAACTACTCACCATGCACTCTTTTCAAAGACATCCTGATCCACTACTCTGGCTTCAATCATCATCTATAGAAAATTTATGTCATCTCTAGCCTAGGCTTCTTCTCTGAGCTACAGATACAGTTTTCTGCCTATTTGATATCCACTCCCTCATGTTTCAAAAGATACTTCAGGCCACATAAGGCTAAAAGTGTCCCATGCAGCATGGTCCACCTCCCCATCTCAATGTAAGACCTCACTCTCCTTTCAATTGTAAGAGCCAGGAACATAGCAGTAGACATGTACTCTTCCTGTCCAAAGAATCTGCAAGATTTGTCAACTTTATCTCCTTCATATCTCTGGAATCCACCTATTTCTCTAAAGACTTGTTAGTAATACCCAGTGCAGATGTTTCACCTGTTCCAAGTCAAAAATATCTCTTGAATTCTGCCTTCTTTTCTCAACACTCATCGTGTTTTGTCATTAACTTGAACTACCGAAGTGAGCACCTAACATGATTCATTGCCCCTAATTTTTCTTCAATTCGGATAATTATCCACAATACTATTAGAGTTATTTTTATTTTTTAATTTTAAAAATGTAAATTATCACCTAGTTATATTTGCCTAATCCTTATTATTAATCAAAAATTTTAATTCCTTATCTTAGCTGCTGCCTTCACGGTTTATTTCCATCCTCTGTCCAATATCATTTCACAAAATTCGCTAACCTCATCAACTATAATTACCAGCCATAATGAGGTTCCTTGTTACCTTTCTCTGGGTTTTTCCATTTCTCTTCTGGTTTTTAAGCTTGATGATTTATCTGTCTTGCACACTTCTCTTCATTCTCCCAGACACAAGCCAAACTACAGGAATCTGTCAGACTGCATCAGGTAGAGAACTCTTTGTTAGTCTTCTGTGCTTCTGTACCTCTTGATCCATATATTCTAGGACAGAGTCTGGGAAAGAGCTTTGAGAAACTTCAACCTTTAAAGCCAGAAGAGAGGTAGAATGAGGTAAAGAAGTAGCTACAGTGGTATGAGTAAAACAAACAAATAACAGAAATTCTCATGTCACAGGAGCCAAGAAAATGTATCAAAAATAAGGGAGTAGTCAATAGGTTTGAGTAAAATTAAGAGATCGAGAAATTGAGAGGACAAAATATTAACTACACAAAAGCCATTGATAGGACTAAGTCTGTTATTTTTCAATACAGTTTTGAGGGGAAGGCAGATTGGAGTGTTCTAAAGGGAGTTTGGGTAGGGAAGTAATAGAGAGAGTAGACAACACAGGGAAAATTTGACTATGAAAGATGAAAAAGATGTAACTGGAGTGAGAAGTGGGGTTGGGTGATTTGTTTTGTAATGAAAAGAATAGAGTATGCTGATGCGGGAAACTGTAGCAAGAAAGTGAAGGGATAATTGCCTATCATTGCCTTTGTCTCCACAAAAGATGTTGTCCTTCCCAATTCAGAGATGTCCTATAATTTAAAAAACATTATACTGAGTTTTAGAGGACAAAACGTCACAGACGTGAGGGAAGTAGGGATGATCAATAGGTTTTAGTATGTACCATACTATAGTTTCAAATTCTCTGTTTTTATGTATATCTTCCCAATTACACTATGAGTTTCATGATGGCAAGGGTTGCTTTAGTCACTTTTAGGTGCTTATCACCTAGCATCTTTAGGTATCTCACACATAATAGGTGCTCAACGAAATTTCTAAACTGAAAATCAGAATATTTATAAAATCATAAAACATAAAAAAGAGCATATTGAATACATATGTTTGATCCCTTGCAAAATAAATATCAAGGTTAGATGATGGAACAATATAAATGACATATCAAGATCAATACCAAGAAGGGAGAGCAGGTTTAGTTAGTGAACAACTACATTTAGACACTGAGTTAGCACACATAGAAATAATGATTTTAAGTCTAGTTTACAGTTTAAGTATCTGAAATGCTTGGGAATGGAAATGATTCAGATTTCCGATTTTTTTTTTTTTTTGGATTCTGGAATATTTACGTATACATAATGAGATATCTTGGGGATGAGACCCAAGTCTAAACATGAAATTTATTTTATGTTTCATGTATACCTTATACATAGCCTGAAGGTGATTGTATATAGTACTTTAAATAATTTTGTTCATGAAACTAGTTTTGAATGCATTTTGACTGCCATTCATCACATGAAGTTGGGTGTAGAATTTTCTGCTTTTCATATCACGTCCATGCTCAAAATACTTTGAATTTTGGAACATTCACTTTGGATTTCAGATTTTTGGATTATGTTCAACCTTTAACCTTTATTGGGAGTTACTCAGTAGTCAAGTTTGAAGTCAGAGCCAAGGGGAAAAAAAAATACAATAAAGGGGGAAGCTAGGATATGTATATGTTTAAGGCACATTCTAGTGGACAATATTTTGGGGTGGCCACTTTTTGAAAGTACAAATCTCTACTCCCTGAGCACTTCATCTTGATCCATGTGTCTTTAGTCAAATGCTTTAACTGTTTCAGATATCTGAAATTACAGATACTGAAATACTAAGATTTCAGATCTAGAATACTGGAATACTAAAGATTACAAGATCTTTAATGTCCTTTCATTATATATATATAATGTGTCTCCAACACTTCCTCCAAAGCTCCAAGCACTTCCTTCAGGCATTTTGAACCACTTACATTTTGAATTATTTGAACTGGTATTTCTATTTGTGCTCCATGTTCTTTCTCACGTCTTTGCCTCCTTTTTGCATATGCTTTCCCCTCTGCCTGAAATACTCTTTTCACTTCCCTTCTATTCCTAAGGTGTCCATTTAGCTTTGCATTGCCCTAAAAACTTTCCATGACTTCAGAAATTGGGTTAGATGCTATATTCATTCGTTTTCACACTGCCATAAAGATGCTACCAAATAACGGAGGTTCAAGTGAATCACAGTTCTGCATGGCTGGAGAGGCCACAGGAAACTTACAATCATGGTGAAAGTGGAAGCAGGCACCTCTTACATGGCAACATGCCTGTTGAGAGAGAGAGAACATGAAGAGGGAAGAGCCTCTTTATAAAACTAGATCTCTTGAGAACTCACTCACTATCACAAGAACAACATGGGGGAAACCACGCCCATGATTCAATCACCTCCCACCAGGTCCCTCCTTTGGCATAAGGGGATTATAGATCAAGATGAGATTTGGGTGCGGACACAGAGCCAAACCATATTAGATGCCCCATTTATGTATGACCAGAGTATTTGATATTTCTTCACATGATAGCATGTATTAAACTACTGTGTGGTTGCCTATTTACTTTTCTGTATCCATCCTAATTATAAATTGAAGAATAAGTACTCCATGTCTTAATTCTAGTTATCTCATCAATGCCTAGCACTGTCCCTTCACATAGTAGAAGATCAATAAATGTGTGTTGAATGATTACCTATGCTCATTCATTTGTCCACCCAGTTTTGTTAGAAACCTGTCATTTCTCCCTGCTTCTTCTGTCAAGTATAAGGCCATATGCTGAGCTGAAAGAGCCTAGAATGTCATCTCATTGTTTTCTCTACATCTGATTATTGGGGTCATTCTCATGCAAAACCAGACACCTTTGTTGTGACTTTTTGCCTACTTTAATCATGTCAAATTTGCTTATCCTGCAAATTTCCTTTGACATCACAAGTGCCAGATTTTTGACCCACCAAGGTCATGGATATCACTGGTTTCCTGGTCCTTGATTTTATGGTTGCTGGCTTGTCAGCTTGCTGCTAAGAACTGAAAGTCCACATTATTTGGTTGCCACCTTAACCTGGGGTCTTCTGGACTCTGGATTTACAGCAGTCTTAGGAACTGCATATTTAGTTTCATGGTCTCAGACTGAGGTCTCAGTCCAGTTTCCTATTGGTTCTAGTCCCTTGCCTGATTGACTTATATACTCTTGCAAAAATGGATTAAAAAACTGGTACTTATGTATAACTTAAAAAATCATGAGGCTATTGAAGTTTGAGAAATGGCTTAAAATAAACATCGACGTAAAAAGTGTTAGTAAGATGTTTAATTATCTCCCATTAGTTCTTAAAGTGGAATAAGAACGAATTAATATTTTGTTTTTCTACATTAGAACTTATGGGTGATTTAAAAATAAGATATTTATTTAAGATTAATATTGAGTGTTATAAAGGAAAGTATTACTATTTTGGCAGTATATATTTGATTCCTAAGTTAGTATTTGTAGAGGGTTGGGGTACCTGAAACATTACACAGAAGCACGTGTTCTATGGTGCAGAAGATGCTGAGTGTTTGCTCATAGGACAAGTGAGAATTAAATATCTCATGTTTAGCCTCTAATATTTTGTATTAAAGTTTGTGAGCCCAAGTCGAATTTGAGTAAAGACCTATAACCTGGCAAGGCAACAGCAAAAAGTATCTGGAGCCAATCATAATCATGATAAGCAAGAAGATATCATTCAAGATCAGGACAGGGAACTAAGGCAAGGACCTCACAACAAATTTCACAGGTGAAAAAAAAAAAATGTAAATGCCCACTGAGGAAATTCCGTTGCCAGAGGAATGGGACACGGTGGAGTTTGTGCATTAATGAGGGGTTCTGTGGGGGGAGGTTTAAGATGACCAAACAGATAATTATATATAAGACTGGAAAGAGACACACACGTTTGGTATTTCATGACAATGCCATTAAGAAATAAATTGGCATGTTTGTACAGAACTTGCTGCCTTAAGATTGCAATTGCCTGTAGAAATATTGCAAAACTGGTTTCCTTGTTCCAGTGAAAACAAATATGAAAAAAATGGGTTTTTTGCATGTTTGTTTTCCTAAGAAAACAGTGCTGCCTTCTTTATATTTTTATATATGTTATCCTCTAATCTTAGCAGACATGGACCCCCTGAAGGAGTGGCCTGGGCTGTCTTCCACCTATGTTTTATTTATATATCTGATTTGTCATGGAGAACTTGAGGGCCATATAAAAAAAAATAGATAGTACATACTGAAGATGCATTGACAATTAGAAATTGCAAAGTTGTAATATTTAGGAACTTTCAATAATGATATTGCTTTGGAAAAATTACATCATGATACTCTGGAAAACATATTAAACCACCTAAAACTGACATAGGTTTAATTTGTTACATTAAGCATCACAGTAGAAGAGTTCACCTAAAATCTGTTATTGAGAAGTTGGTGATAAGTAAACATTAATCCCTAGTGTTCATGTAAGTATGAACTGACCACTCACAAATTGTATTTTAGATGTAATATTTTTCATAATGTATATTTTATTTGAAACAAAATAAAAGGCACAGGATGTAGGTGTACAGTGTAGGATTTCATAAGAAGGGAACAATTTCAGAAAGCTTTAAGCCCTACTTTTCCTTACAATTTCAGATGTGCTTTTGGTGCCTTCACTAAAGACTTTCGTAAATATATAAATTTGTACTTGTTAGTATTTTTTTCACTATCATATACCTTTCTACTATAATCATATCGTAATGCCATTATAATATTCAATGCTTCCCCAACTTGCAATGTATGCAAGAAGAAATAAGTTTAATAAAACATTTTCCTTTAAATATCCACCTCTGTGAATGCTACCTCTTTGCTAATTTCTCAAATCTCAACACACAATGCATGCATGGATGAATGGATGAATGAATGAATACAATTAGGGCCCCTTAAGTGAATCACCTCTTTGTCTTGTGTTACCTTGGGAAATACTTTGGACTTCTGAAGACCAATCATTCCTCATAACAGATACATGTGCAATTTCCCTCTCTCTAGTACACACGTATATATAGCCTACTGCCCTCTATTTTTCCCCCCACAATTCTTCGTTCAGAGGTGTGTGTTTGTTTGTTTGTTTTTTGAGATGGAGTTTCACCCTTGTCACCCAGGCTGGAGTGCAATGGCACGATCTTGACTCACTGTAAACTTCGCCTCCCAGGTTCAAGCGATTGTCCTGCCTAAGCCTCCCAAGTAGCTGGGATTACAGGCATGTGCCACCATGCCATGTGCTAATTTTGTATTTTTAGTAGACACATGGTTTCACCATGTTGTCCAGGCTTGTCTGAAACTCCTGACCTCAGGTGATCCACCCGCCTCGGACTTCTAAAGTGCTGGGATTATAGGAGTGAGCAGCCATGCCTGGCCATTCAGAGGTTTTTATGTATGTTTTTATCATTGTATTTAAGGTCATTTTTATCAGTGGGACAAATAAATTTTCCTTTGGAATTCTTCAAGATCTCTATTTTCAAATGCATTTAAAAAATGAGTAGAACACTTATTACTACTTTTCTTAGATATGTATATAGATGAGTATGTATATAAACACATATTTAAACATTTATACCCACATGAGTGTAGATATAGTCATGCTTATTAGCATTGCTGTTTATTTAGAAAAAAAATTACAAAAGGGCACAAAGATAGAGATGTCAAAAATAATAATTGTATTTGATATCAGTTAAGTTTATGATGAACAAATACAAACTGAGACAAGATTTTTGCAGCTGTAATCAGCAAATTATTGACAATATGAAGCTTTTTTCAGGGTTAATGTACGTATTTCTAGTCACTGAGAGAATTGAGGCTCTTTCAGGGAAGGAACATATAGAAATAAAAGCATGATCTATAAATACTATAATCCAGAAAGAATTGAATATGTAATAATTGAAGAGTAAACACAGTCTATGTAATGAGTATATAACTTAATGACAAAACCTTCTGTTCAAATATTAAACTCTATAATCTATGATACAAAATGAGTGATTTATCACATTGCTATTTATCCTGGCAGAACAAAAGTTGTACAAGAATTGAGAGAGCTAATGGAAAATTAATAATAAAAAAGAAGGGCAAAAATGATACGAATAGTGTGTTGGATGAGACATAGGGTCATAGACATTTGTATAGTCAAGAGAGGAGAAGATTGAAAGGGACTTGATCACAGTCTATAAATACCTTACAAGTATCTGTGTAAATGAAAGACTGTGATTATTCAAAGTATCAGAAGATAGAAGGACAAGAAGCACTGATCTGAAACTAAAGAAGAAAATATTTCAGCCTTATATTCTATTAAGAAATACTTTGCCAACAGTAAGAGGATTTGGCATTAGAAATAAAAATCAAGGGTGATACATAAAGTTTAGAGAAGGGCTATAAATGATGTTCCTATGAGCACAGAGAATAAATCAGAGATGCTAAAAAAAATGAATGGAAACAGAGAGGCTCACAGAATTAGAAGATACACTAGTTCAGGATGTGTGAAACAATGGTATCTGCTGTCCTTTCTGATATGTGTTCTTCTCCAGTAATTCTCATCTTCCACAATTACACCAAAACTCAGAAGGCAGTCAAAATAAATGGAAAATTTTAGACTGTCTATGCCTAACTATTCTACTGTAGTTTGACACCCAATAATTTCCCATTTTGGCTATGCCAATTGCATTTGATAAAGTGCAATGTAAGTGCAGCTGGCTGGAGTGTATGACAATTGATCTACATACATTTATTTCTTGGCTCATACGGATAGATCCACATACACAGCATACCCTTCATAATTGCTTTAATTATGCAGATTCAGATTGTGTGCTAAAAATTATGCTTAATAATAACAATAAAACAGATCACTGAAAAAAAATATTTATTTCCATAAGCAGTACTTCTTTGCCTGAGGGAAAAAAAAACCCAAGAATGAATTATATATTTTATTTTCTTAAAAAATAACACTAAGAAATAACTGCTAATTCTCTAATTAAATAATGAAACATTTATTGTTGCTTTCAGACTGTAGTATTGTTCAAACTTTAAATTTTGCTTGCTTCCTCTTTTCTCTTCTCTTTTGAGTGGACTTTCTATGGCCTTATCAAAAGCTCTGGGGTTTTTTAGTTTAAAAGAGTTACTTTAAGGAATCAAAAGAGGCTTGCTGTTCCCTGGGCATAGGATGTAGTCAAAGGTGAATAAAGGGATTATTGCAACCACGGGAGTGCAATAATAAAAGGAATTTGCTATAGACTCAATTCATTAATTCAGTCTAAAACAAATACACAAAAGAGGAAATAAAAGGTTTAAAATGTTCTCATCATCTTCTATGTATCAAGAGTTGTACTAAGATTTAAGAATACGGAGGCCGGGTGCAGCGGCTCATGCCTGTAATCCCAGCACTTTGGGAGACCGAGGCGGGTGACTCACGAGATCAGGAGATCAAGACCATCCTGGCCAACATGGCGAAACCTCATCTCTACTAAAAATACAAAAATTAGTCAGGCATGGCAGCTCATGCCTGTAGTCCCAGCTACTCGGGAGGCTGAGGCAGGAGAATCGTTTGAACCCAGGAAGTGGAGGCTGCTGAGCCAAGATTGCACCACTGCACTCCAGCCTGGGCGACAGAGTAAGACTCTATCTCAAAAAAAAAAAAAAAAAAGATAAGAGAAAGTTCTAGCTAAATGTAATTTTGATCCAATCCAGGTAGTTGGCCTAGTTTGTTTTCACTCCCTTAGTTTTCTGTACACATGAAAAAGGGAAGATCTCTCACATATAGTGACTAGTCAGCTAGGAGTATTGATAGGATAAGAAATTGCTAGGATGCTACCGCTTATACTGTAGACAAGGTTGATCATGCCTAAGACCGGATAGAAAGAATAAGTGAAAGCCTTTGTCTTTAGGGGACAGAGAATGTTTAGAAAGAATACGTGAAAAGCAAAAGGCAGATTCAAAAGGAAATTAAAATTGGAGAAGGTGGAAATCACACAGATAATAGCCAGCAATGAAAATGCAGAAACTTAAAGTTGCAGACTTCTGTAATCTGAAATCAGAAAGGAATAGCCATTGGGTTACTAATACGGAATAAAGATGCAGGTGGTTGTTGGCAAGGAAGTCAAAAGTTCTTAATTCGTGAAATAAAGTGTTTTAATAAAAGATACATTAGAGTTACATAGATGTTGTTTAAATACTTTGGAAATTATGTTAAAAAAATAAGAAATATCTTAGTACTTTAGGCATTCAAGTGAAGTGAGTCATTCCATTTCAATTTTAATTTTATATTGAGAGCATTAAAGTTCAAGTTCACCAAATTAAATATAATTCATTCTTCTATTAGATATTATTTTGTGCCACATGATGAAATCAACTAGAACAGCAATTGATTATTGAATTTCACTGTCTTAGGCTCAATAGCAAAACATAACAAATGTTTAAAAATGAATAAAAGGGAGAATCCAAAAAAATGATGCAGTGTTTGTAATCTTACCATATTAGCTCTTTGCTTTATGTTTTTTGCTCCTCTTAAAAAAGGTACAGCTATTGCTTTGATGACTGATAAAATAGCAGAGTTTCAAATTCTATCCTTTTCTCTCCCTTCCTCTGCCTTCCTCTTCTCTCTTCTCTCCCTGACTCTCTTTCTCTCTCTCTCTCTCTTACATTTCTCTTAATCATGTAATTTGAAATGTTACTTATTAAGTTTAAATCAATTATGTGCCTCCTACTTAAGACTGGCCTGTAATATTATTTCTTAAATCACATATTTTAGAAGACTTCAGCACCTAACTAATGGAATTTTTGAAAAACCTATCAAAGTGTTTCAGAACATAAGAAATATATCAATTGGACAGAAACAGTTATTCATTACGCTTTACACACAATTTTGCTCAACTGCTTATTTTAATTAGAGCAGAACTCTAGCTTCTGCTCATTGGTTTAGCATGAGCAATAAAATGAAGTTTATTTAATTTTCTAAAATAAGTAAAGCAGAGTAAAGTTAATTAAAAGTTAATTACAGAATAATGAATCATCTACTCTTGCTGTGCTAGTGTTGCCCAGATGATTAGATGCCGTTTTCTCTGAATACACTTCCATTCCCATAAGCTGGGCATTCCCTTTGTTCAGTATTTTCATCTGTGCATTTTATTTGAAAAGTTTAGGTTGTCCTTTCCTGAAGATGTCTTTAGGAAATACACACAGACATAGGAGACACACACACACACACCCCTTTCTAGTTTCTCTCCTTTTATATGCGTTCCTCGGGCATAATTTTCATTTAGACTTCTGATTACCTTTTATATTTGACAGAATATACCTATAAAATTCGTTAGTAATTGTTTCATTTCCCAGCATGGCATGTGTAGTTAACCTTGAAAGACAGATGGGCATTAACTGTAGTGAACCCAACCTTTCCCAGTATCACAAAGGTCATGGATCTGTTCTCCCTGGTCCTGTGTCTTTAAATAGAGGATATTGTACATATTGGAATTAGAATGCTTTTACTGCTCATTAATTCATCATTAAAACGATGTTAACTAATCATTCTCTATGAGTCTGGTGCACAGATTTTCTGGCATGAACTGCCTCAGCTTGGCTACCAGCCACTTATGACTTGCTGAAAACAATGGTATTTATGTTTGTTGTACACTTAATTCTTTTTGTAAAACTTTGTTGTATCAGGCTCTGTAAAACTTTCATTTGGAATGTAGTATGGCTTATACCAAGACTGTCTTAGTTTTTATAAATGGACAGATATATGGAAATACTTGATTTTAAATTTAGCAGCAGGCTTCACATAACATAAGGAATAATGTGTAATACATATTATGTTCTTACCTTAATTTTGCATCTTGAATTGTAGCATGATATATATTAACAAATTATGACGAATATTGTTACTTAAAAGAAGGGAAAAAATGAATTCCTGCAACTCAGAGCATTTAGATTTTTATCGAACATTCACTTTAGCTTTTTTTAGTTATTGATTTTGTGTCCAGTCTATTTAAGAAGCTATAGACTGTTAGTTTTGTAAAACTATATGAGCTTCAGGGGCACAAATGTCATAAAGTTGAGTTCCTGAACTCTTCCCTAAAAGTTTATTCTACTCTTTTAGCAATTTTGGAATATGAATTCTATATCCATAATTTTCAACCTTCAATATACAGAGACATTTATTTCCCAGCACCTTGTTAATCAGATGTTAAATAGTAAAGAAATAGATGTGAAAGATCTCACAAAAAAAAGTTTCAAGAGAATCTTTTAAACGAGTGCTATGAAAAGTTGGAAGAGAGGGTGCAATGTTGTTTTCACAATTTCTTACTCACTGTTGTGCCTTTATCTTCACTAGTGTAACACATTCCCTGATTCTTTTTTCAAGATTTATTTCTACTGCCTTTATATTTTAGTTATATGTGCAGTGTTTTGTTTTGTTTTGCATTGTTATATACTAATTTTCTGGGTCTTAATTTCCCAACTTTAAAGTGAGGAGAATAGAGGCTCAAAAAAATAAATAAACAAGAAGGAAAACTTCTCAGCTTAGAAATACTGATTCCTATTTCAACTTTTTGTTTTGTTTTGTTTTGTGTTTTGTGTTTTGTTTTTTGAGATGTAGTTTAGCTCTTGTTGCCCAGGCTGGAGTTCAATGGCATGCTCTCCACTCACTGCAACCTCCACCTCCTGGATTCAAGCTATTCTCCTGCCTCAGCCTCCAGAGTATCTGGGATGACACATGTGCCACCATGCCCAGCTAATTTTGTATTTTTAGTAGAGATGGAGTTTTACCATGTTGGCCAGGGTGGTCTCGAACTCCTGACCTCCGGTGATCCACTTGCCTCAGCCTCCTAAAATGCTGGGATTACAGATGTGAGCCACCTCACCGAGCTTAACTATCATTTTTAAATGTTGATTCAAAACTTCACATTCATATGCATCTTGCAAACCCAGGTATTGGCTGTTCTTTTCATTTGCTTATGAAAAACTATGCCAAATTGAGAGAGTGACATTTGTAAGGGGGCCTGCTCAGTGTTCTTTTCCTTTGGTATTACAGTTTTTTTATGGCAATGTTTTTAGATCCATTTGTTTCAGATATCTGACTTTAGTAATATCTTAACTTTTTGGTAGAGAGAAATAAAATAATTCAACTCATGCCATAAAATGAATTATGAGTAGTTCACTGTAACTGAGCAGAAATAAATAGTATGCATAAAATAATAGAAATTTCCTTTTGTAATATTTAGGTAAAATGAATGTTAAAATGTACTGAGTTTTTATAAACAATTTCATATTGTCTTCATTGTTGCAATAGTGCTAGGTTTTGAAGTATTCCTTTCTCCATAAAGAGAAATTTGTGGATTAAAAACTCTAATCTTAACAACTACAAAACATTCTTATGAGGAAATACCACAAGAGAAAAATGTTTAAGAATTATAAAGCATTATACATAAGAATCTATTGTTTTATATTATTACATTATTATAACCAGTTTATACATATCGAGTTCAAATTTTATTATTTGCATGTGATTACTCCAGCTAATGAGTAGGCAAACATCAGATATGTCAAGATCATCCTGTTGATTTATATATTTAACACAAAATACGACTGGCAAGTAGTAACACTGAAAAAAATTCAATTTCTCCAAATTTGGACGATAGGAGTCACCCATTTGAACCATAATATAGCACAGAAATATGTTTATATAAACTTTTTATATAATTAATCAGTTATTTTATGTATTATTGAGTATTTACAAGTATTTCAAGGTTTAAACATTCTCTTAAAAGTGTAAAATGGAAGCACAACGTGTGGGACGTATAAGTGACCAGAGAGGAGGTAATCATGCTTACATAAATAATGAACCAAAATATTTGTGTGCGTTAAATATGTTGAGATTATATTAATATAATTAAAATATACTAGAACAACTAGTTTTTAGTAATTATTAGGCATATAGAGTGGGAAAAGCAAACAAATAAGTGACTAAATTCTAAGCCAATTATTACAGTAGAGTGGAATGAGTTTCTTTCATTAATATGTAACTTAAATGAATAATGGGAGACCAATGGACATAATATGTTTGTTAACATATTTATCTGCTTCACAGCAACTTTCTGCTCGATATGCTATAAGAAAACAAAAATTATGCAAAATTAGTCTCAAATGTCTTTAAGTCTGCCAGCTAAATTAATCTCTGAAGGAAAATATAAATTCATAAACCATTGCCGATCTGCAAATGTTGCTTAGGGACTCGTGCAACACAGTTACATGCTGAACAGATTGGCGATACGGTCCTTCTCCAACATGGTCTTCGAGAAAGAGAAAACTTTTGCTAGATTTTACCCAATATTGGCATTCCTGCTTCTAAAATCCAAATAAGAATTTGTGCTGCCTTTTTCAGATTCAAGGTTTTGTTGGAGATAATGGGGGCATGGCATTAGTGCCTCTCAAAGGGAAATGGAAAACCAATGACACAATTGTAAGAACCATTGCTACAGGTTGCTATACTACCCACTCTCCATTTAATCTCACTCACTTCCCTCCTGTCTCATTGTTTTCCCCACTATCCTTCAAGCATGCAGGTTGTACTCCTGCCCTCATGGCCTTCATAGCTTTTCCCTTTTGACAGAACACTCACTTCCTGGATATTTGTATGCCCCTTACTTTACCTCCTTCTGATGTCTGCTCAAATGTCAGCCTCTCTGTGAGGCCTTCCCCAGCTGCCCTGCTTTAAAATTGCACTCCCTGTCTAACTCTTCTGATGGCCCTTCCCTGCTTAAGTTTCTCCCTAGTGTTTATCACTACCTCACATACTGTAAGATTTACTTAATTCTCCCCAACCACTAAAATGTAAGCTCCCTGCAGACAGGGGTTTATATCTCATTTATTGTCACATTTTCCAAACCTTGACTAATGCCTGGTCCCTACTGGCACTCAGTAAGTATTTCTTGAATGAATAAAAATGAATCATTCAAGTATCTCATGGAAGGAAAGAGAAGAAATTCTCTCTCCCCAAAGAACAACATGAATATACAAGACAACTCTTTATATTTATGCCTAAATAATACAACTTGAAGCAAGCTAAATCAAACTCCTATTTCTGAGTCTATCATTGAATAAGTCAGATATGTGTTTTTCTCTATTTGCAGACCATATCATTTCCTTGGCTCCAGGTCCATTTTCCCACACATCAAACACTAGAATCATGCCAACTAGTAATAGGACAAGGAAAAAGAACACGAGCAGGCAGTATAATCCTCTCCCTTTATAAAATTAAAACACTAGCCTGTGTTTACCTGGCTGGCCACACCTCACGTCCCTCCTTCTATTCCCACACACCTTGAACATCATGAGATATAAAAGAAGCAGAACAATTTTGAGCTTCATAGAAATTAAAATGATTAAGTAGCGCAAGTATATCCTACAATAATCCTTCAAGGTTTCTGTTGACAGATACATGCTTATGGTAATTAAAGTCATAAACAGCCTTCTCTTGCCAAAAAACAAAACTTAAGCAAATAAATTCTTAAACATTTTATTTTTTATTCAAGTAAGAAATTATTGATTAACTTTAGTTAATCCCACAAAGAAAATGATCAAGTGTTTAAAATAATAACATTTGCTAGTTCTACAAACAACCGTTCTCACTGGCAAACTAGTAAGTGAGATGTGTCGGACATCTTAGACCTATTCCATGTAACAGATAGACAGGTGTCCACATCACAGGAAAAGTCACGGCTCCTGAAACGTTTTGAAAGGCTCAGCAGATACCAAAAGATAGGCTGACTTTGAGATTAAATTAGCCATTGGAATAAAAAATAGAATGAACCATATTACATGAAAGTATATTACCTTCTTTTTGCAAATAACAGATCAAAAAGTACCAGATCAGAAGAAAGTAGACCTGTATTTTTTAAAAAGAAGGTAAGTGATATATATTTCAATTTCTGAAATGGAATCCATTCAAATTAAAAATAAATTTAATTATTTTACCTTGTATTTTGTGTAGCAATCGAAATGCAGAACACCACCAAGTATTAAAAGTTGTAAAGCATAATCTAAATCTTGTCAAGATCTAATTAAGTCTATGCCTTCATAATGCTTTCACTATGCCAAAACAGTGAATTTCAAAATTAATCCTGTGGAAGTAAATGAATCAAACTGGTTGCCATTTTCAAGACGGAAATATCAGTCATTTGAAAGGCAATATAGCATCTTGGTTAAGAATATGGTCATTGGAACCATTTTTCTTAGATTTAAATTCTACTCTGCTAAATAAGGGCTTTGTGACCTTGGGAGAGTTATTTAACCTCTCTGTTCCTCAGTACACTCTCTCAAACGAGGATACAAATAGTACAAATTCGTAGAGCTGTTTAAGGATTAAATGAAATAATGCAAGAAAAGCTTGTTAACATCTCTGGAAAATAGTAACCATTAAATAATTAAATTTGTATTTTAGCCAGACAGACTAGCAAGGAGGGAAATAGGGCTCAGTATATCCTGGAAATGTTACAGATTGTAATTCTTAGCTAAAAGGAGAGAAGGGGAACCCCTGTTTGTATACGAACTTCCCAGAAGTAAGTACAGTGGCGTTCTTATGCCAGGTGTTAAGGGTTAAGGACTGTAAATTTTCCAGGATCATGGAGGCTATTTTGCAATGTCTCCTCCAAGCTATATATATTCTGTAAGGGTAATAGATTTTGGATTTAAAAGTATTTTTTAAAATATCCCTTGACTATAACTTTATAGATTTTCGATGTAATGGTTCACCTTATCCAAAATTTAGCCTCAGTTGATTTCACATTATCTTTTTAAGAGACATACATTAATTCTATATGTTATGAGCGAAATTTTTAGCAACTGATCTGATAGGAAATTTTATTTAAAACATATGCATAAAGGTTTAGATGTCAACATTGTCTACATGAAGATTTTCTCTTTCGTTGTATTATGTACATTTAATTATAGAATGTACATGACAACTTGACACAAGTTAATCCAGTAGAGTCCATTTTAATAGCACTCAAATAACTGTTCAACAAATACCTTCAACTGTATACATAATTATTTTCTTATAAATGTGGAAAAGTTAATAATGCCAAAGTGGTGAAATTACTTTTCATTTAAGATATTTTAAGTTTTTAACAAAAAGTTCATTTGGATATCTCATACTTTCCTGCAGTTACAAACTTATTTATAAACCTTTAGAGGCACAGATCATAGTGTATATTTATAGGTGTTTCTATATATTTAGTACATATATAATGAAGTCAGGAATAAAACTGCAAATGAAGTTTTATGGGAGTGTTGTAAAGGTTCATTATTGTCATTGTGTGGGAAAGTATAATTTTCTTAAGAGAAACGATGACATATACGTAATAAAGTCCCTGTCCGTGTCATGACAGCTGAAGAGCATGCCATCGTTACCACCCATGTCACACCGCAGGTGTACCTGCTGTATGGGTGACAGCCGCTGACTTCTCTGATCAACACATAATTATCTCTGAATAAAAATGCACGTTGAAGTTAGCTGGACATAATGGATTGAAGACCCAGGGCAAAATTATCTTTATCATGGCACATAGCACCACCTGGGGGTAGGAGAAGGCTAGAGAAAGGTGTTGGCAATGATGTAACCTTGAGAAACCTGCTGTGGTGTGGGCACTTCTGGGGTGTCCCTGTTTATCCAGCTTTTCTTTTTTGGGTAGCAGAGGTCACTCGGTTAATGGTAGGATGCTCCTGATAGAAAGGTCCCGCTGATCAGCGCTATTCTCTACTGATCTAACTGTATATCTCTCTCAGCATCTGGATAGTTTCCATTTACCGAGTCCCCTTCCCCCATAAGATAATAAATATCATATCACAAGGATGGCAGTGCTCCTTCATGGAACACTGACTGTTTATTAGAGGCAAAAAAGTTTAAGAGAAATGCTAACAATGTTCATTAATGGCCCGCATCCAGGTTTAATGAGGCATGTCAATATGCGGACTGGGCAACATCAGTGGCATAATAGTGGTGGTAAATGGGAGTAATTGTATCCAATTGTACGGCACAGCTTCCAGGAATGAGCCCGAACTGCCAACTGACAATGACAGAGCAATTATGGGAAGGCAAGCGAGCTGTGTCAAATTAGCACTTGGTGAGAACTCATTTTTCAGAGATGTACTTGCTCTACACCACCACAAGTGATAGCTACTTTATTGTGAGTGATAGGAAGACCAGCACTTAGACTGATGTTCTGATTTGTCAATAGCTGTATTTGAAAGCTTAGTGTCACAAATATATAGAGATATTCAGGGAGAGAGCCACACTGCTCATGATCCAAAGGAAAGGAACGTTGCCGAGAAGGTCATCTGTCAGTGTGAGCTGTCACAGAGAGATCACACTCTATGAAAAGGGAACATTCAGCCGACTTAAGTAATTACCTTTGACTGAGATTTGAAGATGTCTTCTTTTGTTGGCCTACATTGACTGCATAATTTATAATTTACTGCAATCAGCTAAGGGGCAGGAATTATAACTAAGAAAATTCTTATTTTATTTCCCATAATTACTTTTTTCTCTCTTTTTAAAAGTCCTGTAGCACTTCAGAAGTGTAAAGTAGGAAACTGGTGAAATTGTTTTTTTTTTTTTTTTTCTTTCTCTCTTTCTTAAATGACTCAGTCTCAAGTACATCAGAAATAATATATTTACCTTCAGCTGTTGTTTCACAGCACCATAACTCTTTACCATCACCCTGTAAAAGATATAATGCACCCCTTTATCCTTGATGTATTTTTTTCTTGCCTTATGGGATTACTATTAAGAGTTAAAAGGATAACAAAATAATTCAATTTTGTTTTTCTAGTGCAGAAGAATAAGAAACAAAACATCAGAGTTTCTGTACTGAGCACTGAAATTGTAATTCATATCCTTAGATACTCATCAGTTTGATTGAGTTGTCAAAACCATAAAGAGATAAGTATTATAGCAAATATTTCAGAACTATATAAATTAATAGAATTTTCCATTCATGTTGTCTTTTCTCCCTGGGGATATATCATGGAACCAATGTTTGTAAAGTAATCCTTTGGCTTTTAATATAACCTTAAGAAAAAAAATATATTTTCTGATTCATTAGGTTCTGGGGAGCAATAAGCACTAAAATTTTTTTTATATTTCTAGTAAAACTGATTATTTACTTTTGCTAGCTAAAATATAATAGGGAGTCATAGCAATGTAGCTTTTAATTTGTTATTTCCTGTATGAAAAGAACAAACTTTGAAGAAATAATAAACTTATGTTACTTGGTATTATTATGGAATTCTTCCTGCTTTGCCTTTTTTTTTTTTTTCTAGTGATGATGGATTGATTAATGAATTGTAACCAGAAATTACCAAGATTAGCCTGACTTCTGGCAAAAACTGTTGTTTAATTCTAGGTATATTGATTTACTGTACAGATATTGACAAAGGAATTAATTTAAGTACTTTAAGTCAATATTACTTTAGTGGAAACTCTTACATTCAGAGCATAAAAAATACTTTTAGAATACTTTTCTATGAATGTGTTATAAAATTACTGTCACACAATAAACGTTCATTTCTTCCTACCTTAACGTCTGCCCAGATTCACACTGATTATTTTTCCCCCCCTCAAGACTCATCAAATACTCATATTTGAAATTAGTAATTGTGGGTTTGGGATATTTGCTAATGTATTTAATGTTTCCTCTAAACTTGAACAATATTACTAAAAAATAATTTATTTTCTATAGTTTACAATTAACTACCTATGATTATTTTAAATTATATGCTTTGAAGCTTCTGAAACAAACTTTTAAATTATTTTTTAAAAAATATTTCAGAATTCTTTGGGCCATTCAATCTCCCTGTTGTAGAAAGCTGTTTAATTCACAATGCCTTGAGTACAGGCCCGTCATCTATTCTATAGTGACTGTGCCACTTAATAATGGAATAGTGCATCAAAGTGGCACTTAGGTCTCAAATTGTTATGTATGACTGTCAAAGCGGTAAGAAAAAAAAGAATTAAAAAGGGAGGGGAGAGAAAAACCCTTGATTTGTCTTTACTACTGAAACGTGAATTTGTCAGCCAGGTTCTGAAATCACAACAGCATTGCTTGCATCCCCAGCGAGATATTGAAAACTTGACAGGTACATATTTTTTCAACTACAAGCACTTCTATAATGAAAACTAATACACAAATCTTATTTATTTATTTATTTATTTGCTCTTGACAGATAGTTGTTGCCAATGGCATTCAATGTTCAGGTTCAAGTTGTCAAGAGAAATAACCAATAAGCAATCCAAAGAGTCACGATACAGATATTCAAAAGCAAAAAGCCTGGCTTTGGCTTCTGTGATATACTGAAGGGATTTGAGCATATAATTAACCAAGTCAGAACCATTGGCACTTAATCTTCCTCCTAATGACAAGTTTAGCCCATCGTAGCTTCTCTCTAGGGGATAAACTATAACTTGTTTAGTGGTCACAAAAGCTTTTGATTATCATTGTGCTTTTTACTTCATCATTTAAAGATGTGTTTGCTTTGGTTTGACATTTTCCTATTTCATTGCTTATTCTTAGAACATAAACCTAGATTCTGTATTGAAACTCTATCATCCTAGATATTTTAAAAATCTCCCTAAATATCTAGGATCTACCTTCCAAGTTTGATTCAGAGCATAGCCTGTGTATATTATTTCTCTGGGTATATTTTGTGTACATTGTAGGTGTCCTGAAAACAACTATTAATACCTACAATGATGTTCAGTTTGTGTTGATTGTTTGCCTGATGGTAGCTTTACAATTACCAAAAATCCTGTGGGAATCCCTGGAAGTGTTGTTTTGGGAGGAGGAATAAGACCTGTGGTCACAGTGCTATTTCCTAGAAATTCAAAATTGTAACTGGTTGTCACCAACTGCTCAATATAGATCAATCTTGCAGAATTGCATTCAATCACTTGCCTAAAGCAAATGATATTTTTGACAGGTGAGTGGAACTTCGCAAGACTAGGTAATGTTACAAAAATTACATATGAATAACTGAAAACTACAACTCCCAGCATGCCCTGCAATTGAACAGTAAACACTCATGATTAATATAGGCCTTTTTGAATCAGATTCCTATCCACAGATAATGAATCAACCTAAGTCTTAGAAATAAATCTTTCTATAATTCAGCTTTTCAAATTGTTGTACAAATTTCAATATTCTCTTTTTCAGGAAGCAAAAATTAGAATGCTTCTGAAAACACTATCTTCACAAAACTAATGCGACTGAGTCATTTTAATGTTTGTGCTTTCAAATGTACACCGATATATTCATCTTTGGCTTTTTTTCCTTTCTTTTATTGTCTGCATTTAATTTATCAGCATGTATTTCAATGCTACTTCAAAAACTTATCCTGGGATTTTTGTACATCTGTTAGCTAGATGACTACAACAGCTTTCTTTCTTTTCTTTTCTTTTCTTTTTTTTTCTTTTTCTTTCTTTTTTTTTTTTTTTTTTTTTTTTGAGATGGAGTTTCGCTCTTGCTGCCCAGGCTGGAGTGCAACGGCACGGTCTTGGCTCACCGCAACCTCCGCCTCCCAGGTTTGCCTCAGCCTTCCCGAGTAGCTGGGACTACAGGCATGTGTCACCATGCCCGGCTAATTTTGTGTTTTTAGTAGAGACGGGATTTCTCCATGTTGGTCAGGCTGGTCCTGAACTATCGACCTCAGGTGATCCACCTGCCTCGGTCTCCCAAAGTGCTGGGATTACAGGCATGAGCCACCGTGCCCAGCCATACAACAGCTTTCTAACCAGTCTCCCTGAATTCACTATTGCTTATTCCACAATTTATTCTCCATATTTATTTTACCTTTTTAAAATAAATGTCTGTATTCCATGGTGTATATGTGCAACATTTTCTTTATCCAATCTATCATGGATGGGCATTTGGGTTGGTCCAAGTCTTTGCTATTGTGAATAGTGCCTCAATAAACATATGTGTGCATGTGTCTTTATAGCAGAATGACTTGTAACCCTTTGGGTATATACCCAGTAATGGGATTGCTGGGTCAAATGGTATTTCTGGTTCTGGATCCTTGAGGAATCACCACACTGTCTTCCACAATGGTTGAACTAATTTACACTCCTACCAACAGTGTAAAAGCATTCCTATTTCTCCACATCCTCCCCAGCACTGTTGTTTCCTGACTTGTTAATGATCGCCATTGTAACTGGCATGAGATGGTATCTCATTGTGTGGTTTTGATATGCATTTCTCTAATGACTAATAATGAGCTTTTTTCCATATATTTGTTGGTTGCATAAATGTCTTCTTTTGAGAAGTGTCTGTCCTTTGCAGGGACATAGATGAATCTGGAAACCATCATTCTCAGCAAACTAACACAGGAACAGAAAACCAAGCACCACATGTTCTCACTCCTAAGTGGGAGTTGAACAATGAGAACACATGGACACAGGGAGGGGAACATCACACACTGGGACCTATTGGGGGGTGAGGAGCTAGGGGAGGGATAGCATTAGGAGAAATATCTAATGTAGATGACGGGTTGATGGGTGCAGCAAACCACCATAGCACATGTATGCCTATGTAAAAAACCTGCATGTTCTGAACGTGTATCCCATAACTTAAAGTATAATAAAAAGTAAATAACATAAAATACGATAAATATTAGACAAAATTATTTCCGTTGCTCCCATCACATGTCAGTTAAAATATAGTTGAAGCTCCTAAATCACCAGGGTCTGGCAGCCCATACAATCTCATTTTCTTTGACTCTGATGTACAATGTACCCATTGAACAAGCCAAGCTTGTTTCCATCTGGGGACACATATACCTGCTATTCTTTCTGCAAAAGTTTTCATGGGTGAAAACCTTCTTGACATTCTGATGGAAGCTTAAATGTCACTTATCTATAGAAACCTTCCTTGACCATCCTAAGTAGCCACTTCACAAGCATCCATCATATCACACTCTAGTTGCGGAATTCTTTGGAATTCTTGTCAATGTTTAGCATTATTTATTAATTTTCTACTTTTTTGTCTATTTCCTCACAGTAAACTAGATGCTCCATGACTTTCTTATTCCCAATGATATCCTCAGTGTCTGGAGTGGGACCTGGCCCATAATATTCATTTGCTAATTTTTTTCCGTAAACACTCACTAAGGGAATTTATCTTTCACATCCCAAATTTTATTCTTCATGGTGTTTCATTTTAAAAATTTGTGTAAATCACTTGAAGCAAATTTATTTTTTTAGCTGATTTATATTTTGAGAGCCTTGACTTGATTTCTGATTGTTCTTCAAAGGCAGTGACTCCGTATCAAGTGCATGATAAAGTTTAGATAAATATTTAAATAAATTATGGAAGTAACAAAGCTTTTTTTTTTTTTTTAAGAATTGAGACATATCATTCCTGCTTTATTTGTACACTGGGCATAAGGGAACAATAAAAAGTGTTAACTTTACTTTGAATATTATGGACTGCCGATATTTAAAATGCCATTATAATAAAATCACAGAAAATATTTCTTGCAAAGGTTTCTCTTTTTACAAAGCATGAGTGATTCGCTAAAAGTTCTAATTTATAGGTTCACATCTGTTCATATTTTAGAGAGAGATAATCAATATTTTTTTTTTCTTTTAACTTTTATTTTAGGTTCAGGAGTACATGTACAGATTTTTTTTTTTTTTTTTTTTTTTTTTTTTTTTGAGACAGAGTCTGGCTCTGTCACCCAGGCTGGAGTGCAGTGGCCGGATCTCAGCTCACTGCAAGCTCCGCCTCCCGGGTTCCCGCCATTCTCCTGCCTCAGCCTCCCGAGTAGCTGGGACTACAGGCGCCCGTCACCTCGCCCGGCTAGTTTTTTGTATTTTTAGTAGAGACGGGGTTTCACCGTGTTAGCCAGGATGGTCTCGATCTCCTGACCTCGTGATCCGCCCGTCTCGGCCTCCCAAAGTGCTGGGATTACAGGCTTGAGCCACCGCGCCCGGCCTGTGTTCAGCATTTTAAGGGCATCAGTTATTGTCCAGGTGGTGACTTATGACATGAAACTTTTCCCTCCTCATTTTAAAGCATAGAATAGTATATGCTTAGGTATTATTTTATGACAACATTTTTATTCTACCTGTTTCTGAAACACATAGTATGTACTCAAAAATTCACAAGTCTAATAAAACAAGTTTGTGTTTTTCTTCTGTGACATTTCTTTTTATAACTCCTCCATCTCAAAGTGTGTGTTAAAGCTGTTTGCCATGGATGTGTGTTCAAAGATTC